>NC_089272.1:39371131-39427480 GCF_963678975.1 Dysidea avara
AACCAACACTCTGAAGAGAATAACCATTACTCTGAAGAGTAAGTGACACCACCTTCAGAGCATGTGTTACTCCCCAGTTACTCCTTTAGAGTAATGGTTACTCTCCAGGGGTGTTAAATCCTCCCTACACTGGGAACTCCTTGAGAGTTGTGGTTACTCTTCATTTTAACAGTGTAGCCGAGAAAATCCTACAAAGAGAAAAAAATAGCGGTCTGGTAACGCGAGACTACTTGTGCCTAATGGCACACGTGCACACGTACGTGACACCAGTAACTCGCCAGCTTTTTCTCTGTCATTTGGACCCGACCCAATGGAAAAAGGTCAGGTGATGTGTGTAAAGCCGTATCTCTCATCGAGATTATAAGTGGCTGCGAGAGGGTCTGGAGCATCCTAATCTGCACCTTCAGGCTTCGAGGTTGCTAACAAGCATTAGCTCCAACCGCGAAGCCCTAAATACCAGTTCCCTTATTCATATCGCTGCCCACTTATTCAATGACCTTTTCGTTTTTATAGAAGTATTCATTAACTTTGTAGGGATTCTTAATTAGTTTTCACAGACACCTGGAGTACATTATCTCAACCAACCTTGACATAGGCTCCTGTATACATGACTGGACCTATGAAAATAGGGCATGTGGACACAAACTACATCCCTGGCCATCCAACACTCAACAGGTCGTTTACCAGTATCAAGAGTAAATAATGGAAGAGAGTATCTAACTGCTGTAGACTGCATCAAAAATGAGCACTCCAGTAGAGAAGCCAATCCTGTAGTACTGTCAAAGTAGGTGTTGAATGAAGTAATAAACACCTTCTAGCGAGTCAGACTGTTTGAAGTGCCCAGACTTTAAATCATGACTGGGCACTTCAAACAGTCTGAGCTAGCAGGTGTTTACTACTTCATTCAACACTTTCTTTGACAGTACTACAGGATGGCTTCTCTACTTGACATGCTCATTTTTGATGTAGTATATGGCAGTTGGATACTCTCTCTTCGATTATTTACTCTTGCCAGTATGTGTTGGAATAGAATATTTGCATTTTCTAACTTGTGTTGTATTTTATAGCGACCAATACTGAAGGTCTGACAGCAGCTGGTACTGCAGAAAAAAGCCTACCTAACCTAACATATAGACAGAAATTGGAGACTTCATGCAGCCAATTAAAATTTAAGGGCTAAAAATTTCATGGCCATAGCATGATGGCATAAAAAGTTATGCATCATTGAATGTTTGAAAACATAGGAAAACTTTATGTGACCACATGCCCTATTTCCGCAGGCCTGGTCGCACATTAGGGATCATGAAGGTTTGTACTTTCTCACAAAAAAATGTTAACCAAAAAAACACTATTGGTAAGGTGTAACTAAGTCCAAAAGTGCCTTCAGTGCAACACAAAATGCTTCCAATAGGTTGCTATGAAATGTTAACTTTCTACTGATAACTGATTATTACTGACTGACTGACTGACTGACTGACTGACTGACTGACTGACTGACTGACTGACTGACTGACTGACTGACTGACTGACTGACTGACTGACTGACTGACTGACTGACTGACTGACTGACTGACTGACTGACTGACTGACTGACTGACTGACTGACTGACTGACTGACTGACTGACTGACTGACTGACTGACTGACTGACTGACTGACTGACTGACTGACTGACTGACTGACTGACTGACTGACTGACTGACTGACTGACTGACTGACTGACTGACTGACTGACTGACTGACTGACTGACTGACTGACTGACTGACTGACTGACTGACTGACTGACTGACTGACTGACTGACTGACTGACTGACTGACTGACTGACTGACTGACTGACTGACTGACTGACTGACTGACTGACTGACTGACTGACTGACTGACTGACTGACTGACTGACTGACTGACTGACTGACTGACTGACTGACTGACTGACTGACTGACTGACTGACTGACTGACTGACTGACTGACTGACTGACTGACTGACTGACTGACTGACTGACTGACTGACTGACTGACTGACTGACTGACTGACTGACTGACTGACTGACTGACTGACTGACTGACTGACTGACTGACTGACTGACTGACTGACTGACTGACTGACTGACTGACTGACTGACTGACTGACTGACTGACTGACTGACTGACTGACTGACTGACTGACTGACTGACTGACTGACTGACTGACTGACTGACTGACTGACTGACTGACTGACTGACTGACTGACTGACTGACTGACTGACTGACTGACTGACTGACTGACTGACTGACTGACTGACTGACTGATTCCTTCAGACAAGCATAACCGTAAGGCTAAAGGCTAGATTTTTTCACTGTTCAACATCACCTCAATGCTATAATAAAGCACTCGGCTTTGCCTTGTGCTTTATTAGCATCTTGGCCGACAGGTCCCTTTTGGCATACCGCAGTACAGTTACTGTACATCAATTCATGAATCGTGGAGTTACTGTACATTTGCCTTCCTTTGTGTCCTATATTTCTTCACTGACAGCTCAAGGTATTGATTTGCGGTGGCGCATGATGGCTTTCTTTCATTTGTAATGGAAACTGTCCACGTTTTCTGTATAGTGACTGGGTTGGTTGTAGAAGTGCTTCTCGTGGTGTTCTTCTTTTGGTAAAAAAGCAAGTACAAGTTTGATTAGGCATTAAAAGAAATAAAAAGTAGTACACCTGAAGATATAGTAGTGGACATTTAATCCTTAATTCAATTGCACGTACAGACTGAAGTACAGTAGGAATTAAATGTCCACTAGCGTATCTTCAGGTGTAGGCAACCTCCCTTGTTTCACTAGATGATCCGGGCCCTAATCAAACTTAAAAATTTCCTTATGGCTTGTCCTAATAAACTGCAGACCATAGTGGTGAAGCAATAATTGGTTTGTGTTCATAAGGTGCCATTGATATACGTGATTGCCGCAAAGAGATCCATTGCAGGGGCAGATCCAGACTTTTAAAAAGGGGAGTTCCACTTTGAAATTGCAACTTCAGCCTAGCTGTATAAATTGAAGACCAAAAAACAAAAAAAAGGTCTTCACCTGCTCACAATAGCTGCCACCTCACCAACTATATTTCCTTCCTTATTTATAACTAGATATATAGCTTGCTACACTGCTCCTCAAAAGACTACTGTGACTGCTCTATTAGAGTATCTCGATTTGACTACTCTATTAGAGTATATCTAGTGAGAGAGACTTTTCAAAAGGGGGGTTCCATGGAACCCTTTGAACCCCCCCTGGATCCGCCCCTGCATTGCAGGGGTGGAGCTAGGATTTTTCCAAAGGATGGGGGGCTAAGCTGGACAGGGAAATAGGTGACAACACACTAGCATGCAAAGCATGGCAACCTAGGGGGGCTTGGAGCATGCTCCCTCCTAGAAAATATTGAACTCTCTTATAAGCATTTTCGGGAGTTTTTTTAGATCAATGTCATTTTGCTTTTACAACTGATTTCAACCTGAACATTATGACCTTTTCTTGGATGTATACCAGCTCCTCAATGTCATCTTCTAATTTAATTTGCAAAATAGAAACAGGGGTATCTAAGTAAAAGGTGATATTGATGCTTTCAATATTGGACACTCTGTAGCTAGAATTGTATTGTTTACAATCACCTGACCTATGGACTGGACTACTTTAGCTATAATACTAGTAGCTACAGTATACGTTTGTGCTTCACTACATTCTTATTAGTGTTGTACCGATTCCCACTTTTAGGAAAAACCAATATCCAATATATTTTCCCCCTATTTTACCGATACTTAACCGATACCCGATTGTAGGTCTCTACAGTTTACTTTTGTGCATACTCCACTAAAAGCACAGCCAGTAAAGCTGATGTTGTGAGGTTGTACACTTACCTCAACTCAAAGTTACTAGTCAGACAAGTGGGCTAGGACTCCAACCATCACTGTTTATTATTGTGGTTGCCACAAAACATAAACAAATTACTTAAGTACATGCCAGAGCCTTTGTCACCAGCCCTCCAGTGGTGCTGAAGCTGAATAGACTAATAATCTGCTGGCCACATCCCATTACAATGGACTTCTGATTATAATTATCAGCTTCTACAGATTACTGATCCGATAATCAGTACAACTCTAATTCTTATGCCTCTTGTTTAAAGCAAGTACTAAAAATTGCCGGACAATCAAGACCATACGTATGGGGTCATATCAGAAGGCACCTGGTAAAGTATACAATGGTGGCTCAACTAATTATGCTATAGCTAGCTTATTAGACTGTTTGCTAAATGGCTAAGTTGGTAGCTATAAATTTCAATGTCATGAGTGTTAGCTCTAGCCAAATTGATACAACTACCATTTTGAAGCCATGTAATTCTCTCTTAAAGCAACCATAATATATTACCTCTAGTAGAAAGTACTGCTAGTTATATGAATAAAACAAACCCACTTTGTAACTACGCAGATGCAACCCACAATTGAACTATTCCTTGAAGACTTTTTGAGGAAAAAGGAGCATCCCCTCCTTCTGGAGCAGTGTTCGTAATGTATAGTACCTGAAATAAGTTTAAGCATAGAAGAATTTGAGTTATGATGGCCAACTATTGGTTAATAGTGGAAAGGGGGGGGGGGCTACAGCCCCCCTAGCCCTCCCCTAAATATACCCCTGCACTGAACAGTATAATAAACTAGAAAGGACTCTTCTTTGTAATGAAAACTACCACTTTTATATATAATATTTATAGTCTCTTTAAGTTTGCTGATGACGCTAAACTTTATCGTATTATTTCCAATCCAACTGACATCCAACTTTTACAAAATGATATCAAATCACTCTATCAATGGTCTACAAACTGGTTACTGAATTTTAGTATATCCAAAGGTAAAGCAATGCATGTTGGCAGGTGCCATTTTGACGATTACTCTTACTTTATGAATAATCAACCTTTACCCACTGTTTATCACGAGAAAGATTTAGGAGTGCTAGTGGATGGTGAGTTGAAGTTTCACCAACATACTGCATTTGTTGTAGCCAAGACAAATCGCCTACTGACCATTATTATAAGTCATTTGTTAATTTGGATACTGCCATGCTTCCCTTACTGTACAAGTCCCTGGTCCGACCAGTACTGGAGTATGGCAACGCTGTTTGGGGTCCCTTCTTTTCTACTGATCAAGTTATGCTAGAAAAGGTACAATGACGTGCCACTTGCAGGGTCTCAAGTTTAAGGAATTTACTTTATGAGGAGCTAAGGGCTCTTGGTTTACCATCTCTTTGCTATCGTCGTAAGAGAGGAGACATGATTTTAGTTTATCAAATTTTTCATGGTTTAATTGTTGTCAACCCTCAAATTTTTTTCTCAACTGCATTAACTGATATCACCCGGAGTCACAACTATAAGATTTTCAGCCCTCACACCGGCTGTAGTTCAAGATCACGTTTCATCAGCAATCGAGTCATCAATGACTGGAAAAATTTACCGTATACTGTTATTAGTGCTCCAACAATCAGTAGTTTTAAGTCTCTTTTAGATGAACATTGGAAACAATTGATTTATATTTTGTAATTAATTTTTGATTTATAATTTGTAGCTAATTGATTATTTTTCACTGTAATTTTTTAAAATATGTGATCAGGTTTTACAGGCTGTGCCCTTAACCTGTAATTAATAATACTAATACTTTTAATTAGCTATATAATAGGTAATAGTGAACTTACAGTACCAATAATGATTTTTAACAATATCACTATATAGCACCATTGACCCACAAACTAATTAATTTTATCAGTTCACTACTCAGGATTGTCTTCACTGGTTAATCCCTCACCACCACCACCACCAGCGTGCAGGGCAGGCTTTAGTCTGTAGCCACACCATTTGTTAGGAATTAGTGTATGCTATGGATGCACAATAACTGAACTTTAAATAATGTCAAAATGCATGTATTGAGATTTGGAGTATCCTCACAGAAGAATGTACTCCAGTGCTTCATCATCAGTAATTGTTCGGATTCCATACCTCTGTGCTGAAAATGAAAAGTCCTAGTAAATAGTCCAGACCCTCTTGGAGCAGGTACATATAATCAAGCACCTGGAGAGCAGAGCAGCCATCACTGAGACAACTGCTGTAGAAATTATACAGTATAAAACACCTATAATCAAATAACAGTTTACAGCAGTGCCATCAACAGTGGGTCTTACATTGTGAATGATGTAATCAGATATACAGTCTATTTCCAGTTTGTTGTCCAACACAAAACAAGTTGTGTCGGCCAACAATGCAGTTGTGAACCAGTGTAGTAGTGGTGAGGATAGCCACAAACCACTAGTTGTTCAACACCCAATAATGCTTGTTCCCCAGTTCATCAGGAGGCTCCAGGAGTTCAGGTGATGATTAAAGTGATTAACCCCAACTGTAAACGAGAATATAAATTTTAACTTGCGCTTGCAGCACCTCAGTTCCTTCACCCTGAGGTCGCTGAAGGAAGAAGTATTAGAGCAATTAGGAAAGGGTGTGGTGTGCTTTGATTTGAAGTTTGATATTGGATACATGATGGGTGCACAGAAGATAAGTTTTAGTGAAACAGATGTTATGGGTGAGATGATGCAAAAGGTTGTGAGTAAAGGGTTTAAGCTGTGGTGTGAAGGCATCGACTCAAGGAAGCGATCCAACCCTGGTGTTATAAATGTTGCAAGCGATGATGAAGAAGATGACAATGATGTAAAACATAAGAAGTCAAAGATAAGTTCACTTGAAGAGAGAAATGCCAAAATTGTAGATATGGCTTTTAAGGAAAAGCATGGGCACCATTATAACATGGTACAGTACAAGTTTTGGGCAGAAACTTTGCTGAATAAATGGCACCAGAGTTGGGATACTCCTCCTGCTGGGTTTATTTGGGGAAAACCCTAAGAACCCAAAGGTTACTAAAACAGAATTAACAGATAATGTGATTAAGTCTGTCGGTAAAATGGCTGTTAAAATTGCCACAGCCATGTCTACTTCTAATTCACCTTCAACACCTAAGAAGGCAGTGAGTCCTGTAGTTGGTATTTCACCAGGGCGAAAGATCGACATGCAAGGTAAACTTCTTCAGCAGTTAGAGCTAATACATAATATGTTTGAACAAGGAGCAATTACCACAGAGCAATTGGAGATATGCAGCGTATCTATTATGAAGCAGCTGGAGAAGTTAGATGATTAAGTGAACTCTGCCATATGGTGATTTTGTGATATATACATGATTTTTTTTTGCAGGTTTAAACTTGTATACATGCAGGTGTACTCAAGTGTTTTATGTTCTTAATTCAGTTAGCTACTGTGGAATGTTGCACTGCACTATATTAAGTGTTTGTGTTCTTTACAGTTAAGTGTGGTACTCAGCATGTTTAATGTAATTTATACAATCTCCAGTAGTTACTGTGGTGAAAGCTAAGGTCACAATTAGGCTGGGGGTGTTAGAAGAATCATAACTATTTCATTTCTCTTTAAAAACTATTTATCTTTGCTAAAGACTTCTTCCAAGGGTTGTAGATCAGGGCTGTAAGGAGATAAAAATCAGACAATTGCTACAGTTTGATAGATGGCCTTGATAACTCTGTTGATGTGATGGATACTGGCATTATCCATTACAACAACTGATCAAGGATTCGATCCATCGAATGGCTGAAGGATGGGTACTAAACAGTTTTGTACAAAATGTAAAAAAGGGTCACCATCCACTGTGCTCTGTACCACATGAATGTTTTCTATGCCACAAGTAGACATAGCTGTGATACCTGAAATTCCTTTCCCTCCAACATTCAGAATGTGATTAACGGGTGTTGTTCCCCGCATATGGTAGCCACAGCGACAATGTCAGTCTCTGCTATCCATTCCTGTTTCGTCAATCCAGACAATATGTCAGCATGCACACTAGCCATTTCTTCTTTAAACTTGCCACGGATTCTTCTGAATGCTTCATAACAACATGGCGTAGCTTTTTATGTCATCATGCTACACTGTATACCAACACGTTGGTAAAGCTCAGTTTGTAGTTGTAGCTCGTCGAGGTATGCATCTGGATGCTCCATTAAGAACTGAACAAGGATCATTTCCTCAAACGAACCCAGTATCACTTCAGGTCCATGACGTTGCTTTGTAGCCCATACACCACCAGTGTTATTGGATCTAGTTAGAATAATTATGCTGAACAGACTTTTCGCTTACAACCAGTAAGCTGGCTATTTCACTGATACTGTATTGTCTGTACTGATACAACATTACAATTCTCCACCTGAGATCTTCGGACAGTGGTAACGGCATTTTCAAATTTCAATAACAATTATTGGTTTCTCATTGGCTCGAATCGCTTCACATGATATTTTTTGCATTTTGCACTCGTGGATAACCAACCTGAAATACACTGTAACACAGTATCTACATACATAATGTGAAGTGGATAATCATCATGCAGTATTTGTGTATCTCTGCCACACAATGAATGCAAGCTACAGTAGTTTTAGTTGCTTCACTGTCTGACATTGTGACTAAAGTGATACCTATCTATACAAAAACAGTCAATTGCAAGCTGTGAAAAAAAGTGTGTGGTCCCCAAAAAAGCCAGGGTGAAAATAGATGATGTGAAATCCAAGGTGGCAGCCAAAGAATGACTGTGATAATGGCAAAAATTTTAATAATGACAATTCAGGTGAATTTGGTGCCTTGGGGGCTGCACCCTTTTTTCACAGCTTGGCTGTTTTTGTATAGATATCACTTATTTTTGTATTTGTATACTCCAAAGCCAGCCTGCAGCCAGCTTTATACTTCTTTTACTTGTCTTTTTCTTTACTGCAGAAAGGAGGAAGACATTAATACCTGAATTCTCTGGATACTTTTATAATGATGCTTTTTTTTACAAAAATTAATACTGTATGAAAATTATCACTTGTCCTCTCTCCTAGAGGTAAACTACCTTGTAGCAGAAATCTCTATATACAAGGTAACTTGTTTGTAGCTGAAGTCTACATGGTGACTTGTTTGTTGCTGAACTCTCTACAGGGTGATTTGTTTGCAGCTGAACTTTCTACAGGGTGACTTGTTTGTAGTTGAACTCTCTACAGGGTGACTTATTTGTAGCTTAACTCTACAGAGTGATTTGTTTGTAGCAGAACTCTCTACAGGTGATTTGTTTGTAGCCGAACTCACTACAGGATAATTTGTTTGTAGCTGAACTATGTACAGGGTGATTTGTAGTTGAACTCTCTACATGGTGACTTGTTTGTAGCTGAACTCTTTACATGGTGACTTGCTCGTAGCTGAATGGTGATTTGATTGTAGCTGAACGTTCTAATAGAGTGACTTATTATGTAGACGAATGTTCTATTAGAGTGACTGCACTATTAGAGCATTTCGATTGTACATATGTTGCACCTAGTTGACTTTTGTAGTGTAACTCAGTGTGTTTTAATCTGATTCCTTGTAAACTACTGAAAGATCACTCTAAAATAGTTATTCTACCTCTCTACCTATTTTCAGCTGATTCCAGTAGCCAGCTTTCCTGGTCGAGGTGGTAAGTCTACAAAACAAAACACATGCGAGTTATTACAATTTTTCTAAAGTGTGCGAGACAAAGAAGAATAATAAGAAAAATACAAAGAAAATAAGACGAACTTTGAAGGCACATATCTTAGTGATGAATGGGTGGATTCACCTCAAATGTGGAATGGGAGATACCCAACCCCAAGGGAGTTTCCACAGCAAAAGTGGTTAATTTCCATCCAGCCATTATCAAGCTACAGATGCATGAAAATGGCATTTTTTGGTTCCTGTAAAATACACACTTGTCTGTTGTGCACCCGCACTGGCTATACTTGGCCGCACAACACACTATCGTGTGTCTCGATACATGTATAAGCAGCTAGCACCAGGAGTGGATCCAGGGTTTGACAAAGGGGGTGTACCATGACCAGGGTATAGGTAGCAACATAATGTGAGGATTCAGTACTTGTGATGCATATTCTAAACTTGGAATAGTAACAATCACACATTGTACCCAGCTTTAAAAGTACAACCATTTCATAGGGTAACTTAATTATTCTGTAAATTTCATTCACATTAGATAGTTTCATGCCCCATCATCACATCACCATGTATTACTATAATTTGCCATGCACATACACTGACTGACATCAGTACAAAGCATTGGCCATCAATCATCTGTTTGCAAATCATCATTATTGTAATTAATAGTTAGTGATCAATTGTATACTGTTGTCGTGATTTGTAACAGTTACTTTGGACTATGGATGAGTCATGCATATAGTAGAGCAGCATAGTGCGATAGTTGTGCAATTTTTAATACAATTATGAAACTTTCCATATAAGTTGTACTCTTTGTGACATAATTTTTTGGATATAGAGCCATCGCATATTTGACCTTTGGTGACCTTTACAGCTGTTTCTGTATTTAATATTCATCGTTTTTGTCTTTATCTCTCTGAGGTATCATTTTGCACAGTTTCAAATTAAAGGTGCTGCTAAAATGTACTACTTGGTTTTTATTTGAAGTCAATAGGTGATTGCATTCCAAAGTTATGATCATTTGTATTAACCATGAAATTCTATTAATTACTTGCCCATTAGTAATTTACACCCCAAGTGCAAAGAATTTTATGACTTACAAAAATCATCATAACTTTGTAGTGGAATGAGTTACAAACTTCAAACAAAAGTCAATGTAGTTCTTAGATCAACACCTTTAATTTGATATCATGTTTTAACAGTGTAAAATAAAGCCTCAGGGAGATAAAGACAAAAATGATTAATTTTCAGTGAAAAAATAGCTCTGAAGGTCACCAAAGGTCAAATCTGCGATGGCTCTATATCAAAAAACATATGTCATGAGGAGCACAATTTGTGTGGAAAGTTTCATAGTTGTATCACAAAGTGCACGAAATGCCCATTTTTTGATGCTGTACTGCTCTTACTACTAGTACTGTATCTAGGCATTAAAAATGTTTAGAATAATGAAGTGATCTGTTTATAAACACATACTGTAAGTTTGTCATCACATGTCTGTATTATTGTGTACAGGGAATAATGAAGTATGAGGGAACTTTTTTGTTACTTTTGTTTTTCCATTTGTTATCATGGGCATCAGCACAGAGTAAGTTCTAGTAGTCTATTTATATGACTAGGTAATCACATTGTATACAAATATTCTGGTGTGCATAATTGTTCTGCAACTATACTGTATCAGTATGATATTGTTTCAGAATGAATGTACGTATATAGCTAATAATTTAGCATGCAGTTGTCTACCACACATGTACATGACTTTCATGCCACACATTTAGCTGCATAATTATGTGACTGGCTAAGCAAAACCTCATTGTTTTGTAAAATTCTGTTCTTGCAAACTTCTATTTTGCTATAAAAACGTAAATAAACTTAGTAAAAATATGCATGCCACATAAAAAATTTACACACATTTTAACTGCGTCAGTACGCAATGACACAAGGCTCAAATCAATAACACCTATACACATCAGATTCACCTGTTCATGGAAAGTAATAAAAATACTCTGTTTCATGTTGGTAAAGTACAGGGCATGTGAGCTGTGGGCGCTTATTACCGTCGTCATTTGTTTATTGGAATGGCCTTCTTCTCTTTGTGCACAATATAGGGAAAGCACTATACCTTGATGGTAGTGCTGAAACGAATAGTAATGTTACTATTCGAATAGTTGTGAACATGACGACCGAATATTCAATTATTCTTTAAGCTTATACTTCTACTGAGTAAGTACTGAAACCTTTTGTTAGGGAGCAAGGTAAAGCCTAAGAGCTATTTCTGTCTTTTCTAAAATAGAATACAGCATAGATACATCACTTCATTCACAATCTTAAGTTTTAAGGCTGGCTTTTCCATCTGAATACAGTGTACAAAGTGCTAACGATTATTCGAATAGTGTATTAACGAATCGAATAGTGTTGTATCAACCGAGTAGTCAAATAACCGAACAATCGTTTCAGCACTACTTGATGGATTAGGCAGTTAATAATGAACAGATTCAGCCAAGTACCATCTTCGTAGCTTATTTTAGTTGTGAGTTATGATTGCCTGTACTTTATTTGTCATGCATATAGCATTAGATGCTGTACGATCAAATGCCTTGCTGTTCCAGCTGTCTACCACAATAGCTTCAAGACTATTCATTGACAACATAAATTGATGAAACTTTGGCAGGCTACTCCTTTTGTAGCTGTAGTTATTAACAGAGAAGCATTAAAATGGATTTTGAGGAATGTGCAGGTTTTTTCTCAGCTGGTCTATATGGATACTTATATGTGATCGAATTTTGAAAAATCACCTATATGGGTGCGCATGAAATAATTAGAATTTTCATGTTTAGTATGTTACTATTATGAGCAGAGGAGAGCTATAAAATTATTTCTAAAATTTTCCAGTAATTTAAGGTATTGAGAATGACTTAAAACCATCAACAAGTAGATTTGCACTATAAAGCTTGTTATTTGGTCATTAAATATTTTAAGTGTCAAATGCGCTCATATGGGGAATTTTCTAAAATTTGGTCACATATTGCTATTTTATGAGCAGAGAATGGCCTAGTTATAGCACAAAATAATGGATGAAGAAAACAGCGGAATGACATGTACAGTTGCTAGGGTAGGACCTCACAAAGCCCTAAATGCTACACATAATATATGTACAGACCACGTCTGACCCATCCACATGCACCTGTACCTCAAAAGCATACGTAACTTCAGGTTGTCACAGACCATATGCTCCAACAAACCTAGACCAGTATATTAAAGCACCCTACACTAAATGATGGGGTACTAAGTACTGAATGGATATAATTACATGTGTAGCTAAATTTTGCAGTAATATCCCATGTAAATTAATGTTGTGACACGAGCATGGCAAACTTTTGTTCAGGAAAACATGTTAAAGTGCAGCTGCATGTTAGTCTCGTGCCCAGACGGTTTTTTTTTTCTTTTGTGTGGGGGCGGGGAAAAAAAGGGTCTGTTGGATCTCCAATAGCGGTTTTGTGCAACCAAACTCCCAAAATCCGGGAGTGTTAAATTGGTGTTGAATTGGAACAAAGGCCAACTAACGAAGTGAGAATGAAGCGAAGCGGCGCACGTGCGTTTGGAGTACCAGCTGGTGCTAGCATTGTTCTTTTGTTTGCCTATTATTGATTATCTAGCTACTTCTTTCCGTGTCTACAGGTGACAGCTGGCAGCTATGGACCTACAAGAAGCAATACATCAAGCTTCTAGTGACATTGGGCTAAGTCTGAAGCAAAAACAATTGGAAGCAGTGGTGAAGTTTTGTTCTGGAAACGATGTGTTCGTTTCCCTTCCTACCGGGGATGGAAAATCGATCATCTATGCTATTTTACCCAGTGTATTTGATAAAACTTGAGGTAGGTGAACCGGTCGCTGGTATCAATAATGAATTTACTGTTTACTCAATTCCACAGGCAGAAAAGGAAGTATAATGGTGTGCATTTCCCCTTTATCTGCTATTATGATGGATCAAACAGCAAAGTTTCAGTCTGCAGGTTTGAACGTTGACTTTGTTGGTGAATCACAAATGGATAAAGCAGCATGCGAATGGGTAGTGAAGGGAGAAACCCAGCTGGTGTATATTAGTCCAGAAAATATTATATGCAATCCTAAATATCGTCAGATGCTTTTGTCACCAGTGTATAAGGAGAACTTGATTGGTATAGCAGTGGATGAAGCTCATTGTGTTAAGACTTGGTAGGTATACACTTAGGCACACTCCAGTTTGAATTTAATTATTTTTATCTAGGGGTGATGATTTCCGTACTGCATTTGCCATGATTGGAGAGCTACGAAGCATTATTCCAGATCATGTCTGTATCTTGGCGCTGACAGCTACAGCTACTCACCCTACTTTACAAGCTGTGAAGGATCGTTTGTGCCTACGGAATCCAATCGTTGTTGGCTTATCACCAAATAGACCAAATATTTTTTTTCTTTCTGTCATACCTGCCATGAAACTGGATGAGTTGAGTGCAGTGATAGCAGGTGATTTAATAAAGATGAAAATGAATTATCCTAAAACTATAGTATTTTGTCGTACGTATCGGGATTGTTCTGACTTGTATGCAAGGCTGCTATGCTATCTAGGCGATGACAAAACTGAACCAGCAGGATATCCCAATTTCCTGCAATTCCGTTTGCTAACTATGTACACCAGAGCTTCAACTGTGGCAATGAAACAGGCTGTATTGTCTGTGTTTACAAAGCAAGGATCAAAATTACGAATAGTGATAGCCACTACAGCATTCAGCATGGGCATTGATTGCCCTGATGTTCACCGGATCATTCATTGGGGATCACCTTGTGACCCTGAATACTACCTACAAGAGATTGGAAGGGCAGGGCGTGATAGTGAATTGTCACGTGCTTTATTAATATGTGGAAGAAAAGGCGGCCGCCACATGCAACAGTCCATGAAGGCATATTATGAGAACAGCAGCAGCTGTCGTCGGTGTAATTTATTCCAATCATTTATACTTTTTGATGAACCAGACTGTATAAAATGCAAGTGTTGTGACATTTGTAGTACTTTATGTGACTGTGAAGAATGTTCAAAGCAATAGGTAGCATTGTACAGGAATGAAATAATGTAACTGTATGTTGAAACATTGCATGTTAAATTAAATTGTATGCATCAAGTTTTGATAAAATCCATGGTTTTAAATGTCCAGATGGACACTGCTGTAAAATTCGACCAATATTTGAAAATGACCGGTGTTTTCTCCTTTGCTTAATGTCAAAAACATCTACTTCTTTGAGAACATCCACTATCAACTTGACGTCTTTTTCTAGAGAGGGCTTGTTGTGATTGCCAGATTCAGGTGAAACCTTGTTCTGATCTTCAAATAAATCGCACAGTTCATTTAGCAAGCCAATAAACCTTGCAGCACGATTGACAGCATTGACAGGGTAGATACTATTACTACTGCCCGATGCATTGGAGTTTAACTTTGTTATCAGCCCCTTAAGACGTTTATTGAGGTGGTCTAAGTGGAGGTCACATGGTATATTACAACCTTGCTTTCCAGATGTGTTAATAAAACGAGACCACTTCATCATCTGTGCTGCTTTGCGATCTGACAACAAAAAGTGGTACTGAACTAGTAGTGTTACAGCCTCTTTGCAATAGTTTCTGTGACCCTTTGCCCGAAAAATCACTAATAAAAATTTCCAGCACAGGAGGACCCTGTCTCCATCTGCTTCCAGTATGGAGTCATCAAAGGAATGCCAAATAATGGCCACTGTTAGTAACTCTGTGCCATACAGGTGAATTTTATCATTCTGTGAATTCTTTTTGTCTGGATCAAAATTTGTGAACTTACGAAGTGTGGCTCTTGCAAGGTCTTGGACAGTGTCATACTGCTTTTTCTCCATAAGTTTGTTTCCTGCAGCAACAACATGAGCATGCAACACTATGAGAAGGAAGTCCTCGCATCCCTTCATATTCTTCTCAGGGTCAACGGAAGTTGCTACATTTAAGAGCACTTTAAATTGTGATAATGTACCTTTCTCTGTGCTGGAAGCCTGAGTAAAAAGTGCTTCCAAATAACCTGCAAGTTTAAAGCAAGAAATTCAGCTCATTTAGCAGACTGTAATCCAATTACCAAAAATGTGCAAGCACTGCAGCAGTGTGTACTGTGTAGTGAATAATGTACTATATATATACCTTAAGTAAGCATTGTTTGGCATGCCAATCCTCTACCACTGGTAGCAAGCCCTGTAAACGCTCTCGGCGTGTTTGGTGGTCCCTTCTAGCAGCAATGCTGCCTCTTGCCCTAGCTGTTGTCAATTGATCACCCCCTAGTAAAATTTGGTGAAAAACTTCATCATCATACTCAAAATCAGATTCATCATGGAATAGTGGAGATAGTTCTGTCACATGCCTGGACGGCACATACTTGTGAATTTCATCCATTATTTCACACATTTCCTCAATTCTATTTTCGTTTCTCTTCAACACTCCAAGTGGTACCTACACAAAAAGCAAACTACATACACGGCACTATTAATACAAATGTATAGCATATTAAATATCTATTAGGTAGTCTTTTGCTTTTCTAAAAATTACAACAATGTCCACTTTATGTATTAATACTTCAGTAACTATTACATATCCTAACCACTTTCGACTTCATTGACATCTCCTCGATGAACTTGCTTGGTATGTGAGCCAGCACATCTTTCTTTTGTGTAGAAAAGACTTTTATGTGTTGAACCAAAATTCTGCAATTATAAAAATATTAACAACCACATACATTACAATAAACTATTGCATACCTACTCAGCAATACAACTGCATCACCTAAAAATGACTTGGTGTCTTCCTTGCTTATTAGTAGCTTGTCAATTTCAATAATGGAAGATGGTGCAATGTCAGAATATGATGATAAATCTTGCACTGCGTACATATGAAATGCATGCATGGAATTAGTTGAATTGCTATGACGTTGAAATGATGGGTGATAGTTCCTATCTATGTTGTCTCCAACAATTTTGAAACCAGGCCAATTGGTGTTTACAGTACCATTCTGTTGTGTGGATCCTCTGTCCTGTCGCATTTCAGACCCCAAATGTAATATTCTCCTGTGGATCAGATGTAGTATCTGGTGGCTGTGGTGGACTATCCTGTGGATTCGATGTACTACCAGGTAGCTGTAGTAGTGTACCATCCTGTTGTTGTGATGTAGTATCCCGTAGCTGTGATATACTACAATGTGGCTGCCATGGCTGTGGTGTACTACCCCGCGGCTGTCGTGTACTACTCTGTGACTGTGGTGTACTACTCCGTGGCTGTGGTGTACTACCCCGTGGCTGTGGTGTACTACCCTGTGGCTGTGGTGTACTATCCTGTGGCTGTGGTGTGCTACCCCGTGGCTGAAATGGCTGTGATGTACCATCCCGTTGCTCAGATATACCATCTTTTAGTTCCACTAGTAGTTCTGGTCTGGGTTGTGTTGGTGTATTATCTTGTAGCAACTCTAGAATACTGGTTGTCAACAACAAAGGGTTACATATTGGTCGATCTGCTTCAGAATCATTAGATGTATTAATAGGGCTATATGATGGACTGGCAAAAGAGTTCTCACTACTGGAAGCTGAATCAGACAAGTTGGGGAAAAATTGGTCTGCAGTAATGCAATTCTATGAAAGACATTAATAATAAAATATTAAAGAATGAAATTATTAATTACCTGTGTTGAAGGAACGTATTGCATTAACTGATTTTTCCACTACAATGGTATTTTATCATAATGTGCTACAATTCTGTCTATGGTATCAAGGGTGGCCTAATATGACTGACACAGCATTAATGGTTGCAAACACCTGTATACCTATATATACAATTACAAACATATTATTGTACTAGCACATTCATGGTAAGTACACACCTTCTTTGAAGCTCCATTAGCATAGAAAAAAGTGGATAACGTTCTTTGAAGAAAAGCCAATGATTGATTTCGTTTCTTCAAAAGCATGCATCCAACTACACAGTTCACAAGGATATCTTCTTTAGTTTGAAAAGACTCCAAAAATGATGTGAACATAGGCATGTGTAGTTTTAAATCACCCCAGATAGCATCCCAAGAAAACATCTGAATGGTTTCTCCATCACATTTTATTATAGTTTTGAGATTGGTAGAACTCATATGGCTAAATTCACTTTTAATACCACTCCCTATTACAGACAAGATATTATCAGGATGAGAATCCACAACAGATTTGGTAAAGGATGGATAACTCTGTCTAGCATACCGCTTTGCAGCCAATTTCCTCTTTGGAGTTTTAATCTTGTATTTCCTATCACCAACATTTATCTACACATAATCAATTATTATAATGCATATACAATATATAGTACGTGTAAGCTTACAGAAACTTCCTCAGATGTTGTAGAGACAATGGACATCATAGGTTGACTGGTAACTGTTGTTGTCTACAAAATAAATCTCACTTCATGTATTAATGCTATTAAATAAATACTCACAGTAAATCCACTGTACACTGCAGGTAAACTTGACATCACTGATGAGCTAGTAACTGTCATTAGCTAGTGAACCAGTAACTGTCGTTGGAACTGTTGTTGGCTAAAGAACATATAGTTCATCTTGCTTTATGTATCTACATTTGATTGAACTTACAGCAAGTGATTGAGAAATACTACAGACTGCAGGAAAACGTGACATCACAGAAGAATCAGTAACTGTCATGGGCTAAAAAGGTCTCATTTGATGTTTTGATTTATTTTTTTTTTAAAAACTCACATTAAATGACGGAAGCCCACTGTACATTGCAGGGAAAGTAAACATTATAGGTGAACCAGTAACTGTCGTTGGAACTGTTGTCGGCTAAAGAACATAAAGTTAATCTTACTTTATGTATCTACATCAAATCAAACTTACAGCAAGTGATGGAAAACCACTACACACTCTAGAAAAACTGGACATCATTGAACTTCCACCATCTGAAGTTGCTCTGTGATCGGTGCAACGTCTTATACTCTATAATATCATTAAACACATCACATACAGGTTTCATGCTCAAACGTTAGCTACTCACACTACGAATGTTCTGTTGCTGTGATGCATGTGTTCGCTTGCGAGATGATGCCATTGCCTGTAAATTGCGAATGAAAGATGATACTTTAGCTCTGATTTGTTTAATTTCATTCTCAAATCTTATCAAATCTTTTAGTTTCTGCATACACTCGTAGCATAATGTTGAATCCATACTAAAATTCTCCAGTCCCCCACAGCCTTCTTGTGTAAAGCATTCTTTTAACTTTTGCACTTCTGCTTGGCACTTTCCACCAAACACTTTCTTCTGACGAGATTTTCCTTTTGCATTCACTAAACTTGCAAGGCATAAGCAGCAACATTTCTCCATCTAGACTATTGAGTCTCTGAAAGATAACTGAACGGTTAACCCACACCCGCGCCACCAGAAGAGTCTATACTGAGAGTGTTACTGTTCGGCCACTGTTCAGTCCGGCACAGACAGAGCCTCACTAGCCGAACGCGGTTCGTACGTGCGCCGCTTCGCTTCACTCTCACTTCGTTAGTTGGCCTTCGTTCAAATTCAACACCAATTTAACACTCTCGGATTTTGGGAGTTCGGTTGCACAAAACCGCTATTGGAGATCCACCAGACCCTTTTTTTCTCGCCCCCACACAAAAGAAAAAAAAGCGGTCTGGGCACGAGACTAGCTGCATGTATAGATATAAGATAAATAAAATTGGGAAGATAGTATGTACGTAACTGCACTAGCAGCAATAGGAACGTTAATAAAGAATCTGTCTTCTTGCTATTATCAGCGTTGAAACCGGGTCGGGTCAACCGGGTCACATTTTCTCCGGGTCATCTGGGTCAGACCCGGTTTACAAATTATCCGGGTCTGACCTGGATTGGATCACGGATCACGTGAGAAACAAAATATTTCGTTGATGACATGGAAACTTATAAACGCTAGTCGCGTAGCTCTGTTGTGAGCCACGCCCACTTATCGCATTACAAACATACGCTCAGCCACACCCATTTATTAGTAAATGCAGTCTGTAGCATGAACCTGTGTCCGCTGCTGTTTGCAAGCTTACGTGGAGCCACGCCCACTAATCGATTATTGTACGAGTTGCATATAGTCTAGTCTTACAGCAGGATAAGTACTTTTGTGAGCCACACCCACTTTAATATATCGGGTAATTGTAATACTGGGTATGCACAAAGCCACGCCCAATTTTTGTCTGTAAACTCACAGTAGCTATGTAGAACCAAACGCACTGACTGATTTTAAATTATAACTTACTGGCTTAGTTATCACATAGCTGCTCGTTTACTCAACACAAATCACAGGGGCGGATCTAGGATTTATAAAAGGGGGGGGGGGGGGGGGGCTAACTCAAGGTACTAATCTCTTGGGTAGAGGTGTGCGAAGCATGCTGGAACTAGGGGGGTCTGGGGGCATGCCCCCCCCCCCCCCCCCCCCCCCCAAGAAAAATTTTGAAAAATAGATGCTAAAATACTGCAATTTGGAGACATTTCCACATAAAATTCATATCTAGATATTTTATATACTGCCTTAGATTATAGGTATGGCTCTCTGAAGCATTTTGCTAATGGAAAAGTTTGGGTAGTTACAGACAACCAAGTACATGATGCACCCCTCTCACAATTGCACAACACTGAATAGGTGCTTGTTAGAATAATAATGTTGAAAGTGGAAAATTTTGAAATTTGAACAATACAAGATTGAATCTGAGAGCATTTTCAATGGAAATTGTGTACCTGAATTAAGTATTGCCATACATATTAACTACAAAAGTAAATGCATGAATGAAGCCCTTTAAACAGACTAATGCACTTCATTGTATGTATAAGTGCAGGCAGATTTGGAAAAATTCCATAACAGAACCAACTACATGTTTCCAGTAAATGTTCTATTAGAGTAATTAGCTGACTGCTCTATTAGAGTAGCTCGATCTTGTACACCTCCAATGTTGATTCGGGTCCTTGTTGCATAAGCTTTAGCATAAATCCACTGATAATACCTTGGAAAAATGTTTATAAGGTGGTTTTATGAGTATTTGTATTATTAGTGATCATATAATTATGCTAAGACAAAATTTCATTATAATACTCAGCATATTGATCAAGTAAAGCCTAAATATGAAGGTGGGGGGGGGGGGCTTCAGCCCCCAAAGCCCCCCCCCCCCGGATCCGCCCCTGAATCAAACGCTCAAAACATAGTCTCGCTCGCTCGAGACTACCCGAAACATAGCTCTTATCGCACGCCTCGGCTTTAATTATAATCCAGGTCACATCCGCGCCAAATCCGGGTCAGTGGGTCATCCAGGTCAGCAGTAGTGACCCGGTTTCAACGCTGCTATATATATTATTAAGCTACAGTATAGTCTAACTTGTAATTCCACCACTGAATGTACCGTAACAGTTGTAAACAACACCTACCATAAATCAAACAGCTGTATCTACCCATATATACCAGCATAAAAAATCACTTTCCCTTAAATAAACCAGAAGGAATTATGCTATAGTCTCAGTATGGCATGAAAGTCATATGCACACATTAAAAACCGGCAGTGATGACAAACAGTTAGTCAGCTACTCAAATATTTCCACTGGACTGTTTCTGTAATGTAAACATGGCACTATTACTGTATACAGCAGTTCTTTCAGTAGTACAAGGTACAGTAGGTGTGGTACTGGTATACTGTAAGTGAAGTTATGGCCATTAATAATCAGTACATAAGTTTATTGTTACATGTCTTTGAGGATATGTACATGTTTTACTAGTTATTTTACAGAGAATGGTGATGGCAGAGGAACTTCAACAACAGCAATACTTGGTGGAGTTATAGTGGAATTGTTGTGAATATCTTCCTGTGGATAATTATGATGGTAGTGGTCATCCTTATAAAGAAGAGGACTAAAGTAAAAAAAGGTAGGCGTACCAGATCCCACTTACCTGTGTTATGTAATTACCATACACCTCTTGTTTTGCAAATGACATAGATATGTATGGTGTTATTCTATGTATTGCCATCTATACTTAGCGGTTTTCTATCCAAAACTTTTGACATTATTATATGCAGTCTACTTATTAAACTCACTACACTACAACAGGAGGTCTTTGTTTCTCTATACCTACCATGATGCCAACCAAATTTAACATTGATCTCTTGGCAGTTGCAATGTTTAAAGTATAGTAGCTGAACTTCAAACAATCACTTGCAACTGCAACTGGATTGCACACACATTTTCTTATATCTCATGAAGTAAGGTTACCTTTGTTTTCCTACATTAATAAATAGATAAATATACAGATTAATAAAGCACTTCACCATAGTGGTGATAGCTACTGTAATTTGCTTCATTTTCATTTAAATGGTGTAAAAAAATTTTAGTCACTTAACATGACTGCTCTATTAGAGTATCTCAAAGTGCAGCAGTACTATCTACTGTGGTAAAAAATTGCATAGCCATGTTGTTTAATGCTTGTGGCTATTCATAGTTGAAAGCCAATATATTAATAAGGCAGTGATTCACTTCGTTAGTTAATGTTTGCAAACGTGGCCAGTAGCTGGTAGTTGTGTAAAAATATAACAATGAAAAAAAGTGAATTACATCATTATGTATGCCACTCACTGCATATCCAGCTATGCAGCTATGCAGCTAAGCAGTATTGGTGTACATGGGTGCAGTTATATAGCTGTGTATTTATCCTTGTAGAATGCAGTGTACAGTGAAAAAGTCGTCTGCACCCTTGCGCCACATAATTTATGACAATGTAACTTTTTCCTTCGTCATTGTCATGTAGCTGTATGCTAAAATCTGTTGAACTTTTCAGTATTCAGAGTTTGTCAACTGCTGTGGATTTCATACTTGGACTCGTGTGTAATACTGACTGGAAAAGTACTATGGTTGCTGCAGTATAATAATGTAGATGTACATACTGTAGCAATTGTACAGATATTTAGTAGTTCTACAACGGCGCGAGTTCATTTATATCAGGCAGAGCATGAGTGCATGTTGGATAAGTTATGTACCACTCACCTAGTACCTGGAGAAGGTCTTACAGGACAGCTGTATCTGTTATAAAGGCCAGGTTTTCAACATCAATCACATGTGGGTGATTGGGCTGAATATTGTAGTGACATTTGCACTACAGTAACTCAGCCACCTAAAATATTACATTTGACCAATACTAGTACACAGGGCTTTATATGGACTATAGCTAGTACTCAATTGCATCCACTGTTTGGTTCTACCATGCTCAGCATAAGCAATCACTCAATCGCCCGTGATTCTCTCTAGTGCAAAAAGCAGCCAATAGACTGTTTGAGTAAACAAAACTTATGTAACTACTAAACACTACTAGTCTCTTTCTAATTCTTACTATCCAAGGAAAAAACTGGTTGCCACAATAGGGGAGTTTGGTATAAGCATCTGGGAATGCAATTTCAGAATTATTGTGCAACCAATGGATGCTCTGAAGGCCCATAAAAATGTGTTGAAGCCATTGGGAAATGATGATAATTGACAATAAAACTCTGTTGCTTACAAAGTATACGGTATGTTCCAATTTTCTGTAGAACTACATTGATTTTCTTTTCATTTCTTGGTTGTCTGCTGTTAATAGGATAAAGGGTTAGCGAGTTATGGAGCTGTAAAGTTCAAGAATTTACAAGAAAACTACTCAGAACTTATTGGCAAAGCTTGTTAATAGATAATTGCATTGGTTCCATGGAATATGAATGCTACAATCGACCAGACAGGCTGACAAACAAACATGATGTTTAGAGTGCCTGTAAACACTATCCAGGTGATCCTGATGCTTGTTCTTTTGTTGTTCTTCGATCAAAACAAAGAAACTAAGAATCTGTTTGCATTCCTGGATACCAGAACACTTTTTCTCCAGGTGTTTTCAACTTCAGCAGCTTTTAACTAGCCAACCACATAACCTATGATGAGCAGACAGCCACCAAAATGTGTAGATATCAATGTAGTTTCTAGTGCTGTTTACAGGAGTGGTGTGTCTCCTTTTCTTTCTGTATAACAATGGTTTTAGAATTCATGGTCATCTGTTTCCCAATGGTTTCTGTACATTTTGTTGGCTAACCAGTGGTTGCACAACAGCAATTAACAGAACAATTAAAATATTTCTGCTTATGCTAAACTCCTTTATTGAATGTAATTGTGAGGATTATTCAAAATAAAACAACTCAGTGTTGAAAATGGACTACAATTTAATCTGGGTCCAGATAGAATCAGACTTGTAAGGTATTATTTTGATATACGTACATATAGACTACGAGTTGCACCTAACATGTTGGCATTTGTGATCACCATTGGCTGCTTTGAATTAGCTGCTAAACATTTGGTATGGTAACATTTTGTGATATTGTGGCCCCACAACTGACCTTTGAATGTTAGGCTATAAAAGAGTTATTGTGAACTATGAAGTGTCTTTCCATCTGTTCAGAGAGGTGTTGTAGCAGTCTAGGCTGCTGGCACTTGTACAAAACTGCAGGCAGCGCAATATGTTGTTTATCGGTCTACGTATTTATCTGTACTTGCTTCAGTGCCATATACAAACTATGTGCCTTCAAACTGCCCACACAAAGTGGTACATAATGGGTTGAGCAACTTGCAATTTCTGTTTAAAATTGGACATACTGTCATTTTTGCACCCTTATCCTCCTCTGGTAGTGTGTAGACAGAGATTCACATAATGGGTACAATGTTTCTATGTGATTACATTGATACATACATGTTAAATTCATACTATAAGAAGTTATGCTGTAGTATTTCAATATTATTTCACATTTTAGGATAGCTACAAGACATCAAAATGGACAAAGACAAAATGATTTTCAACTGTACTATTTATCTGCAATTAACATTTGATTTTTATCTAGTTAGACCAGTATGCATGTTTTGTCTAGCTCTATACCATAAAAACGTATCAGGTACATGTATCTACTGTAACAAAGTAATGCATACACTCATGTAGTTGATGTTATAGAACTGACGTCTAATATATAATTGAATTGTTTATTGTGGTGATAACCTAGAAGAGAATGCAGGGTATTAATACTACAGTTGTAAGACGTAAATTATAATCTTGCTACTATATTAAATATACATTATGCAAATAATTGTGAACACACATGCATAATACTGATGCTTGGAGTGACATATGTATACATAGGTTTGAACAAGTGCAATAATAGCATACTGTACCTATAATGTATATGCACCAATACGGTATTTTTAAATTTATTTATTAAGGCTTTACAGCACAAGTGCTGAAGGTCTATAGGACACCTTGTCCTACAGCCTGTTTAGAGCTGTTACAGAAAGCATGTTTGAAAAGGTGGAGAAAGGAGAGAAAAAAATCCATGACTGGACATGGGCAGCCTCAAACCTGTAGCCATCTGATTAATGCTTGAACACTTACAGGAGTCTGCCAGTATGTACACATATAGCACCATATCCATGAAAATAAGTGGGTGGGTGGAAAATTTTGTACAGCTAGCTTATAGACTATTCAATCATGGCACATCACATGCCCCAAAAACCTGTTAAACTAAGTCATGAACTACATAATAATTGATGATCTGATCATCACTGCATTACATGTAACAGTTTATAATATCTAGGTTCATATGAATCATATCCTACACGTGCACCAAATGTTAACTTCAATTTATTGTGATGCAATAAATAGGGGTGTAGGTTTCTAAGGGTTTCAGGAAATTTTTCTTTGAAATTTTGACTCCAATGCACTGAGTTTTGGACAGCACAAAAGTGAAGTGTCTGTGTAATGATAACAGCATGCAGTAAAGCACAAGAGTTCATTGTAACATAAAGCTTACATTCATTTGTCATGATCAGGTGGGACATGAGCCTTTTTGAGATACTCTAATAGAGCAGTCAAGTAAACTCTAATAGAGTGTTAAATCCTTGTATTAACAGGATTGCTAATGAGAGAAGGAATTTATATCGTTGGGAATGATGCAACATATTAAAATTCAGGGTTATGGGTGATACACAATTGAGCATATTAGTTTATACAGTTGGATCACAGTTATCCGAACCCCTTGGGACCAGGGGTGGTCCATAAGTCTGAATCTCTGAAACTGTATAAATAACAGCAAAATAGCATAAAGAAAATTTTATCAATATTTTCAACTCCTCTAATAGAACAATCACTACTCTAATAGAGCAGTCATTTCCGTAGTTCGGTTAACCGAGAATCCGGATAAGTGGGGTCTGGATAACTGAGGTTCCACTGTACTGCTGTGTAGTACAATACTACTGCAGTTGTAGCTCACCTGCATACTCACATCATTATACTTGTAGGATGACATAAGGAAACCTCATGCTCTTTAAAAGTGACACCACCATGCATGCTACATGAGTGTGTTTTATGCTTGGTCTTTGTTCCACTAAACATTTAATGTGGAAACAGTTCTTGCACATAGGGCAGGTATCATTGCATGCTATACTATATAAACACAATTGAAGCTATCTGCATGCTCATGCTCATGCTAGATAATGAGTAGATTTTGTTATTATATCAGTGAAAAATACATGCCATGGAAAAAGATCAATGTAACTACTCTATTTGCATAGTCTCACATACCAACACCACAACTATTCCACAAAATGATGAGCTGTAACCTACCAGTTAAGCAGTCATGTACTTAAAAGGTGACACTATAGCTATAGCTATAATTATTATGGTTTTTCAATAAAACTTTAAACAAAAGCTGTGAAATTAGAATCATATATTGTAGGCTACCAAGTGAAACAATCTTCTGCACTATGCTCCACATGAAGATTCTGTAAAGGAACTTGATTCCAAATGTTCATACATGTGATGACTACAAATCACACCACCCTAAGTCTAAGAGAGTTAATCCATGAGCACTCATGACAAGATTTTGTATTAAAGGCGTGCGCATGCGCCTAACTGTATAATACATGTCAATAATAAAAATATATTTTGTACCTATATAGCATATTAAGCAATCACAAGTACCCATATCACAACTTACCTGAGTGCTTTGAAAGTTGTGATACATACATAAGTGACCAGATTTTGGAAACTTATGAAATACATGGAAATCTACAATTATATTATTATGTCACCACTAAAGCACTATGCACCTGTTAAAATATTTCATAGAATTTCTTGTAATTCAGGGTACTGACTACTGATTTAATCACTGTAAAGCTGAGAAGAAGTTGCAATATCTCATTTCCAGTTATAGAATGTGACTGTTGTGACATTAAGGCTGATTTTCCAAAATCTGGTCAGATATACATACGTATAGTACATGCAATCAGGAAGCTCTGTAGTCATAATATACGTAAGAACTTCCAAAAGTTTAAATTTCAGTTTTTTTTGTTTGTTTATAACTTCATATCTACGCCACATATCTTAATTCTTTTGTGCACTTTTATCCTTATGTGTCTTCACCTATTTGTACACAAGTTACCATGGCAACATCCACAAATATGCCATGATTAAGTATAATTAAGAGTATCTAGCTATATATACATAATACTGTTAGAGTTTGACAATTATATAGATGAAAGCTCTCATTCGGCCTGACAACATAGTACCATTTTTTTATTAAAAGCAAGTTAAGGCCTTTGTTACAGAAGTTAACTCACTGCTTGAAGTTTCTTAGTTTACTAGAGTGGTATATCCCCAGTATATGGAACAGTTAATTGTATGTTATTTTAGTAGTTTTTCAGTAAACCTGCATTCACTGATGTTTTACTGAGAGTTTAAAACTTAGTAAAACAATTAAGTTCCATTTACTTAAAGTTACTGATGTTTTACTATCAGTATAACTGGGTACAACTACAGTAAAGCAGCTTAACAGATTAGTAAACTAAGAACCTTCAAGCAGTGACTGTTATTGAAGTTAACTGTTGAAAAGTGCTGCATTGATAATAGTGCAGCACTTTTAGGCATGAGGCTATTATGCTCCAAAAATTGAGCATTATGCTTTTGAGTAATGCTCAAGAAATCACCTATTATGCTTTTGAGAATTTCCCATTATTCCCAAAATTATGCCATCGTAATTGGCTAATAATGCCAGTTTATTGTTGTATCAGACCATTTTCATTGATGCTTAAGCTTCAAATTATATATCCTTGAAGTCAGTAATCGAAAGTCTTTCTGGCGTCACCTTTATAATTACTTATGTGTCAATTAACTTCTGTATCACTGTTTTGTGTTTTGTTGTGTATTGTTTAGTTTGTAGTGTACTGTAGGTATATGTATGTATGTATGTTTGTTTTTGTAGGCGGACACCTTGTACAGGCTTTGCCTTTTGTGTATGCCTTCGTTTTGGTAAATTGATAATAAGTAAGTAAATAGTCTTGAATTCTTTAGATGGTTGCTGTATTAGAGTGTTTCGTTTTAATGTGACTGCTTTTGACTGCTCTATTACTTTTAGGTGCCTTGATCTTTTTTAACGGAAATGTTCAATCTGCAGACTTTTCTACTGATAAAGCTTTATAATCACCTCAAAATGCTAGCATAATTCCTGATCCCCACACGTACCTATTATGCCCGAAATTATGCCGGCATAATCGCCGCATCCCTAAGCACTTTTTAACAGTTAACTTCAACAGATTGCTTTACTAATTTTCATTCATACCATCATGCATAAACTCTACATAGAACACACTTGTTAACATATACACAAAGAATATAGTGTACGACTAGTTTTTTTATGTAGCTACTACACCTGATTACACTATTTGCATTTGTGCCACAAAAGAGGGGGCCACATGTTGTAGTGCTCACTGCTCAGGACCAAGTGAATATCAATTTGTGTACATTTTATCTGTTATGTAATAGGATGAATTTAGATGATGTACAGTAGCTGGCCAGCCAAACTGCATTACATCATCTTAGCTAGGCTTCAAATAAGTACCATAGTAACAGTTTCTGTGGGTACTGGCTCCAGTTCTCTGTATAATACAGCCAGAAAGCTACTGTACCTTCAATTATTTTCTGCAATAAACCTCACAACATCTAGGAGTGTCATGTACATACAAAGCGCTGTATGTCCTTTAAAACAGTGCGCCAGCTTGAAGCCTCTCCTTGTAAAATTACGTCATCCAGATATCAGCTGGCACAGCTGCTGTAGCCAGCCAACTGCATTTTGTCTTAAAGTTACACAGGTTGACAAAGCATTAATGTTTAGCTAGGTCCCAGGAATGAAAGACGATGAGATCTGCTATGAATTGGAATATCACACAACTGTGAACAGTAGTAACAAGTATATAACAATGGTCTCCTTATAGTGTACTGTACCTATAATACGGATATTGCATGCTTTGTGATGTTTGGCTATCTTCACAATTTGTAAATATTTCTATTGAAAGGGTTCAAAGTAGAATATTAAACAAACAAAACAAATTGTACAGTAAGCTATTCTAGTACAAATCAATCAGTCACAGCATTAGCTGGGTTAGTATCTGTTTGGGTGGTGTCCCTATCAAATTGAGTGGTTGTGCGAGATGGATCATTAAGTTTAATATCTCGACCCATTAAAATGAACTGATTATTCTCCTGGATCCTGCTGCTGTTTGCCTTGACATTCTCATCGATTTCATGCCAGTACTTGTAATAGATTGTGGATAGAATGACAGTGGTCATAGCTGTAACAACAAGTGTGACAAGAAACGTGACCAGAACACTGAGGGTGACTGCTGCTCCTGTTGAGAGCTCATCATCTGATCCATTGTCACCTGTATGAGACAGAAGACAACCTGTAACCTCTATGTCAATACTATAATAATACATACAGTATGGTACATAGCTATGTAACTAGTATAAGCAGGGCCACCCACAGGGGGGAAACTGGGGCATTCTGCCCGGGCCCCAGGAAGTCCCATAAAGTGCCCTTGAATACCTCTTTAAAAGATTGATATACTCTTAATAGAGCAGTCAGATCTATATACTCTACTAGAGCAGTCACAGTATTCTTCAGAAGAGCAGTGTAGCCAACTTATAAATAAGGGTATATGGTTGGTGAGGGGTAGCTATTGTAATTGTCAGTATGTAATGACCTGTTTTTTGGTTTCGACTTACAGCATGGATGAAGTTGTGATTCAGAATAGAAACCTCCTTGCCTCTGGGGCCCCACTTTAACTCTTTGCCCTGGGCCCCTTAATTTCTCTGGGCGGCCCTGATTAGAAGTTTATAGTGCACATAGTAAAAGTAAGAAGTGTAAATAAATTATAAAAATTAAATGTACACTGTATCATCCTTTATCTGAATTCAAAAATGTTACACTTCTTTTAAGGTGTCTGACATGCTATTTAAAATAACGATGGTGTGTTCTTAGTGAAATTGCAATTCATGTGCGTACACCAATATAATTAAATGACAAATTTTGAGAGAGATTGACAGGGGGTTTATTACTTCTCCCAAAAATCCAAATGTCATCACAGGGTTAATACTTTAGTGACTGTTGTACAGGACATATGAGGAATGTCTATCATAAACAACAAGAGATTCCTTAACTATAGTGGTATGCTATTATGTTTGTACCATGTACAAAGTTCTATAGCTGAGAATCTTTGTACAGGCTCACTGAGAAATTTGAAACACTGAGAAAATCTTTACTTAATAGTTTGTAATTTACACTACAAATGACCAGTAATGTAGTACTGGAGATTTGAGTTCTACAAGTCAAGAAACTACACGAATATATATTTCTACTGTAACGACATTATATTACTATATATAATAAATCACAACTATAAACACTGTATATGCATACTACAGTAAGTTACTATACATACCAGCTGGTATATGGAATGCTATCACACTAGACTCCCCTACACCAGCATCATTTCTACCAGCCACAGTGACTGAATAGTTTGTTCTAGGTGTTAAATCAGTAAGGATATAGAAGGAATTAGTTATTCTCATCATCACTACTCCATCAGATGGTGATATTGTCACATCATATGACACTGATCCACATACTGGGTCACTAGTGACAGGATCCCATGATATAGTAGAGGCAGCTGAGCAAATTTCAGTTCTCACTATGCTTACAGGAGTAGGAGGACCTGTATGTATATATTACATACGTAATTTTATAGATATAATAAAGATCATAAAAGTTCGGCGTAATCAAAGGACACTGCTGCATACTATTACAGTATTTGTAAAGAGTAAACAGCTTAAATGTTTGCTACACCCTGTAAATATCGTACATAACAGTTACCAGTCATGCATAGAATGTTCTTAGTATACATAATACATGTTTATTGGGTTATCTTCAATGGTCTTGGGTTTAATAGTGGAAATAATACTGTAAATATTACTGGGAATAATATCTACAGTAGAGCAAGTAGAAAAAAAATTAGGAATTTTAAGTTTGATTACGATCATATAAATAAAATGTAGTGAACGGAATATTTGGACTCCCGAAATATTAGTTCTCCTTGGTCCAGATTTCACTGAAATATTTGTTCCCTCTTGAAATATTTTCTCCTTCTTAGTCACTGCTGTGTAGGGGTAAGCGATACCAGAAATTTTTGATTCCAAATACTTTTGTCATGTTATTGATGAATTCCAGTACTGATATATACTGAGTACTGATATCTACTCAAAAACAGCCAAGCTGTAAAAAAAGGTGCGGCCCCCAAAAAGGCCATGGTGAAAAAAGATGTGAAATCCAAGGTGGCGGCCAAGAAATGGCTGTGATGGTAGGTTAATGGTTACATTTTAATAACGACAATTCAGGTGAATTTTGTGCCGCTTGGTCTTGGCACCAAATTCACCTGAATTGTTGTTATTAAAATGTAACCATTAACCTACCATCACAGCCATTTCTTGGCCGCCACCTTGGATTTCACATCTTTTTTCACCATGGCCTTTTTGGGGGCTGCACCTTTTTTTACAGCTTGGCTGTTTTTGATTAGATATCACTTCTTTTTGTATTTGTATACTGCAAAGCCGGCCTATGGCTGGCTTTGGGTTTTTTTTAACCCATGTGTTTTTTTCTTTACTACAGGAAGAAGAAAAGAACTTAGAGAAGAATTTTAGTACTTCAATTATTTTTGATTTTATTAGTAATTATACAAATTATATACATATATTTATTACATGCCCATTATGCCCACAGGATATTTTTTTGCAGCTGATCTCTCTACTGAGTGACTTGAAATGTAGCTGAACTATATACAGGATGGTTTCTTTGTAGTTGAACTCTCTACAAGGTAACCTCTTCTAGCTGGTCTCTCTACAGGGTATTTTGTTTCTAGCTGAACTCTCTAGAGGTGATTTGTTTGCAGCTAAACTCTCTACATGGTGGTGTCTTTGTAGCCGAACTCTCTACATGATGGTTTCTTTGTAGCTGAACTCTCTATAAGGTGACTTCGTCTAGCTGAACTCTCTACAGGGTGATTTTTTTGTAGCTGAACTCTCTGCAGGGTGATTTGTTTGCAGCTGAACTGTCTACATGATGGTTTCTTTGTAGCTGAACTCCTTACATTGTGTCTAGTTTCTAGCTGATCTCTCTACAGGGTGATTTGTTTGTAGCTGATCTCTCTACAAGTTGATTTGTGTGTAGCTGATCATTCTACAGGTTGATTTGTTTGTAGCCGATCTCTCTACAGGGTAATTTGTTTGTAGCTGAACTCTGTACAAGGTGCTTTTTTGTAGGTGATCTCACTGCAGGTTGATTTGTTTGTAGCTGAACTCACTAAAGGGTGATTTGCTTGTAGCTGAACTCCTTACATTGTGCCTAATTTCTAGCTGATCTCTCTACAGAGTGATTTGTTTGTAGCTGAACTTTCTATAAGGTGATTTGTTTGCAGCTGAACTCTCTACAAGGTGGTTTCTTTGTTGCTGAACTCTCTACAGGGTGTTTTGCTGGTAGCTGAACTCTCTACAGGGTGATTTGTTTCTAGTTTATCTCTCTACAGGTTGATTTGTGTGTAACTGATCTCTCTACAAGCTGATTTGTTTGTAGCTGAATTCTCTGCAAAGTGTTTTGTTTGTAGCTGACCTCTCTTCAGGGTGATTTGTTTCTAGCTGATCTCTCTACAGGGTGATTTTTTTTGTAGCTGATCTCTCTTCAGGGTGATTTGTTTCTAGCTGATCTCTCTACAGGGTGATGTTTTGTAGCTGACCTCTCTTCAGGGTGATTTGTTTCTAGCTGATTGCTCTGTAGGTTGATTTGCTTGTAGATGAACTCTCTACAGGGTAACTTGCTTGTAGCTGAACTCCTTACTTTGTGTCTAGTTTGTAGCTGATCTCTCTACAGGGTGATTTGTTTGTAACTGAACTCCTTACATTGTGTGTAGTTTCTAGCTGATCTCTCTACAGGGTGATTTGTTTGTAGCTGATCTCTATACAAGTTGATTTGTGTGTAGCTGATCTCTCTGCAGGGTGATTTGTTTGTAGCCGATCTCTCTACAAGGTAATTTGTTTGTAGCTGAACTATCTATAAGATGATTTGTATGTAGCTAATCTCTCTGCAGATTGATTTGTTTCAGCTGAACTCTGATTTGTTTTTAGCTTATCTCTGTACAGGTTGATTTGTGTGTAACTGATCTCTCTACAAGCTGATTTGTTTGTAGCTGATAACTCTGCAGGTTGATTTGTTTCTCTACAGGTTGATTTGTTTGTTGCTGATCGCTCTAAAGGTTGATTTGTTTGTAGCTGAACTCTCTGCAAAATGTATTGTTTGTAGTTGATCTCTCTACAAGGTGATTTTTTGTAGCTGACCTCTCTTCAGGGTGATTTGTTTCTAGCTGATATCTCTACAGGGTGATTTTTTGTAGCTGACCTCTCTTCAGGGTGATTTGTTTCTAGCTGATCGCTCTACAGGTTGGTTTGTTTGTAGCTGAACTCTCTACACGGTGATTTGCTTGTAGCTGAACTCCTTACATTGTGTCTAGTTTCTAGCTGATCTCTCTACAGGGTGATTTGTTTGTAGCTGATCTCTCTACAAGTTGAATTGTGTGTAGCTGATCTCTGCAGGTTGATTTGTTTGTAGCCAATCTCTCTACATGGTAATTTGTTTGTAGCTGAACTGTCTAAAAGGTGATTTGTTTGTAGCTAATCTCTCTGCAGGTTGATTTGTTTTACCTGAACTCTCTACAGGGTGATTTATTTGTAGCTGAACTCCTTACATTGTGTGTAGTTTCTAGCTGATCTCTCTACCGGGTGATTTGTTTGCAGCTGATCTCTCTACAAGTTGATTTGTGTGTAGCTGATCTCTCTGCAGGTTGATTTGTTTGTAGCCGATCTCTCTATAGGGTAATTTGTTTGTAGCTGAGCTCTCTATAAGGTGATTTGTTTGTAGTTGATCTCTCTGCAGGTTGATTTGTTTTAGCTGAACTCTCTACAGGCTGATTTGTTTGTAGCCGATCTCTCTACAGGGTAATTTGTTTGTAGCTGAACTCTCTACAAGTTGATTTGTGTGTAGCTGATCTCTCTGATTTGTTTGTAGCTGATCTCTCTACAGGGTGATTTTTTTTGTAGCTGACCTCTCTTCAGGGTGATTTGTTTCTAGCTGATCTCTCTACAGGGTAATTTTTTGTAGCTGACCTCTCTTCAGGGTGATTTGTTTCTAGCTGATTGCTCTACAGGTTGATTTGTTTGTAGATGAACTCTCTACAGGGTAATTTGCTTGTAGCTGAACTCCTTACTTTGTGTCTAGTTTGTAGCTGTTCTCTCTGCAGGGTGATTTGTTTGCAGCCAATCTCTCTACAAGGTAATTTGTTTGTTGCTGATCGCTCTAAAGGTTGATTTGTTTGTAGCTGAACTCTCTGCAAAATGTTTTGTTTGTAGTTGATTTCTCTACAAGGTGATTTTTTGTAGCTGACCTCTCTTCAGGGTGATTTGTTTCTAGCTGATATCTCTACAGGGTGATTTTTTGTAGCTGACCTCTCTTCAGGGTGATTTGTTTCTAGCTGATCGCTCTACAGGTTGGTTTGTTTGTAGCTGAACTCTCTACAGGGTGATTTGCTTGTAGCTGAACTCCTTACATCGTGTCTAGTTTCTAGCTGATCTCTCTACAGGGTGATTTGTATGTAGCTGATCTCTCTACAAGTTGAAATGTGTGTAGCTGATCTCTCTGCAGGTTGATTTGTTTGTAGCCGATCTCTCTACAAGGTAATTTGTTTGTAGCTGAACTATCTATAAGGTGATTTGTTTGTAGCTGATCTCTCTGCAGGTTGATTTGTTTTAGCTGAACTCTCTACAGGGTGATTTGTTTTTAGCTGAACTCCTTACATTGTGTGTAGTTTCTAGCTGATCTCCCTACAGGGTGATTTGTTTGTAGCTGATCTCTCTACTGTGTGTAGCTGATCTCTCTGCAGGTTAAATTGATTTGTTTGTAGCCGATCTCTCTACATGTAATCTGTTTGTAGCGGAACTCTCTGTAAGGTGATTTGTCTGTAGCTGATCTTTCTATAGGGTAATTTGTTTGTAGTTGATCGCTCTAAAGGTTGATTTGTTTGTAGCCGATCTCTCTACATGTAATCTGTTTGTAGCGGAACTCTCTATAAGGTGATTTATTTGTAGCTGATCTCTCTACAGGTTGATTTGTTTGTTGCTGATCGCTCTAAAGGTTGATTTGTTTGTAGCTGAACTCTCTGCAAAATGTTTTTTTTGTAGTTGATTTCTCTACAAGGTTTTATTTTATAGCTGACCTCTCTTCAGGGTGATTTGTTTCTAGCTGATATCTCTACAAGGTGATTTTTTGTAGCTGACCTCTCTTCAGGGTGATTTGTTTTTAGCTGAACTCCTTACATTGTGTGTAGTTTCTAGCTGATCTCCCTACAGGGTGATTTGTTTGTAGCTGATCTCTCTACAAGTTGATTTGTGTGTAGCTGATCTCTCTGCAGGTTGATTTGTTTGTAGCCGATCTCTCTACATGTAATCTGTTTGTAGCGGAACTCTCTATAAGGTGATTTGTCTGTAGCTGATTTCTCTGCAGGTTGATTTGTTTTAGCTGAACTCTCTACAGGGTGATTGCTTGTAGCTGAACTCCTTACATTGTGTCTAGTTTCTAGCTGATGTCTCTACAGGGTGATTTTTGTAGCTGAACTCTCTACAGGGTGATTTGTTTCTAGCTTATCTCTCTACAGGTAGATTTGTGTTGATTTGTTCATTGCTGATCGCTCTAAAGGTTGATTTGTTGCAGCTGAGCACCCTGCAAAGTGTTTTGTTTATAGCTGATCACTCTAAAGGGTAATTTGTTTGTAACTGAACTCTCTCCACAGTGACTTGTGTGTAGCTGAATTCTGTGTAACTGAATTCTCTAGAGAGTGACTTAATTGTAGCTGAATTCTCTACACAGTGCATGACTTGTTTATAGCTGAACTTTCTTCAGTATGACTTGTAATGTTCTTAATCTCTATAGTGATATATTTGCTTAACTCTCCACATGGTGACTGTCTTCTTGCTGAACTGTCTATAAGATTAACTGTTTGCAGCTGAACTCCCTACAGAATAACTTGTGATGTAATAAAATTCTATAATGGAATAAATAAATTATCCGAATGTTCTATTAGGGTGACTGTTCTATTAGAGTATCTCGATCTCGCATTTGCTACACGGAGTTGGCTTTCGAATCATAACTCAGTGGTTTGTAATCCGATTCTTCTGTACTACTGCAAGGACTTTCAATGAAGATTATTCCAGCTATACACCGATTTTCAGCTCATTGCTCTAAGCGGTTTGCCTAGTAGGCGTGAAAACTAATACTTTTTTATTCATAAAAATCGATCGCGTAATTGTGACACAGGTTGGGTTTTGTGTCATATCTCCGTGGTCTTTATCTCGATTCCTTTCAAACCACCAAAAGGCACTCCTACGATGGTTACTCCATCTACATAGCAATTTTCAACTCATTCCATAAAGCGGTTTACCCTGTAGGCGTGACAACAAATCGATCTTGTTTTACGCGAATAATCGGTCATAACTCCTGAACCATTCATAGGATTTGTACCAAATTTGATGCTAGGATTCGCCTTTGGACTGCCTTTCTGTGTGCCAAATTTCAAGGCGATCGGAGTACGCGTTTGCTTGTTACAGCAATTTTTGCAAGTGTGCGAAAAGACGAAGAAGAAGAAAAAAAAACGAAGAAAAAAAAACGAAACTTTGGCAGCTCGTATCTCGGAAATGGCTGGAGCGATTTCCTTCAAATTTGGAATGTAGACTCTCTTGGCTAGCGGGCAACTGTGTAGCAAATTTGGTTCCAATCAGATAAGTGATCACCGAGATACAAAAGTGTGAAAATGACGTTTTCGTTCTTCCTGTCAATATACTCACGGTGTGGCGCGCCGGCTTCTTGGGCCGCACGACACACTACCGTGTGTCTTGATATACTGAGTACTAAGTGATTATTGTCCTTAGTGAGCCTCACAGTGCTGAAAAGTTCTCATTATTATATAGCTAAGACTCTTGGGTTGAAATAAAGCTTGCATTATAGAAGTAATGGATGAAACCCTTAATTTCAAATTTAATGTTTGTATCCATCTCATACGACCATAGCAGTAAATTTTAATGACAATGTAAGCAAAATATCACATTTCAAAATTTCCAATTTTTCATAAAAAGTACTATATATCAAAGTATTTGGCATTCTAGTATTGGTATTGACATTTTATTACTAGTATCACCCACCCCTATTGCTACATAGGGCTATCATAGGGCTATTTAAATGCATTTTATCAGTACACTTAACACCTTCTTTGCTCTGTTTACAACAAAGTTCACAACTATACAAGTACATTGGAGTGTACACTGGCTGCACTAGCAATTTACGTGCTGCTGGTGTACTTGGTCACAACTTTTCCTTCAGACACCATGTGCCGTGCTTGCCGCAAGTTCTCCAAATCTCATAGCAGCAGTCTATATAGATCTTCCAGCTGGTGACGGTGGACATCTTGTTGTAGTAATGAAATAATTCATTATGCTCATGGCCTTTCTGTGGAGAGGGTGGACATGCTTCAGCATCTTGTAAATGTAGTTAGATGGAGTAATTCCCCTTCCTTCTATCTTGACCTTTCCACCAACCTTATTCTCTACTAGCTTTCTTGCTAGCAACTTGTTTTCTAGTCATAACTCTAAGACTTGCTTCGCACTCAGTTAATAGAGTAAGTGGAACTAGTACGTATTTATCAATTAATGAGTCTATAAAAGTGCTTGTAAGCTAGCTGTAAATGAGTCAAAATCATCAAATTCAGTTACCATTTTTGGGTAAAAATGATTCAATTCATTTATTGTTCTTGAATAAAAACTCTAGATATGAGGAAGTAGATGAACATGAAATGTAAAGGATGATACTGTCTTGGTATTTCTTGTTGAGAGGAGATAATGTGGGATTGATGTAAGATTTTGAATACTTTTTGTAGTATGGTGTATTCTTGTCAGTGTAAGTCTTTTGTGAAGAGTATCCTAAGGCTCTAACATAGATGAAACAGAATTATATGTGACTGGATCTGTGAAACCTGTCTTATCATCTAAGACAGGAAGTTTGATTGTTTCACACAAACACAAAGCTTTATGAATTCACTATCAAATTTCACTGTCACAGTTGACCAGGTTAGGTTGTCTACTTTTGATAGCTGCTTTTTTCAAGCACAGTGGCAAGCTCTATGAGTGGTCTGGGGCCTTGATGGAGCCCTGGCCCCTTGGAGATGGATGTGTGTGGCTGTATAGCTCCGTGGTATTGGATAATGACCTGTGCTGTAAAGGTTCTTTCATTTTAGCCCATTTTGAGCCCTAAATGGCTCATAACTTTGTGTAATTCATCCTAACACATTTCTCTTTAATTTTTTAAACAGTCTCTTGCCCATCTTCCAGGCCCCCACCTCTCACCCCTTTTAGAGCTTGCCTAATAAAGTCAACCTCGGTTGAAAAACTATCTAAAATGGTGGGAAACTTAGCTGTTGACTACTTCTTCAGTGGATGATCTGGAAGGTAATAAACTGTTGCAAAAGTTGTGAAAATTTGGCACACGTAGCTACCACCATTGGCAAGCTACAACACTCTGAATATTTAAAACCGGTGTTTCTCTACTTTTAAATTGGCAATAAGACTGGTTTTCCCAGAGACAGTCACATATATCCCTAATGATTAAGTGTCCATCTAGCAGCTCTGCGCTGTACTTCTTCTAGTGACAACTACGTACTGTATACTGATTTTAAAACAGCACACAAAATATTCATCAAAGATGCCCTTAGGCTCAAGTCTAATACATAAAATTTCCTAGGTTAAAAATTACATACACTGTCTTAAGATGCTCTCAGGATGGACTAATTTAAAATAAAATTCCCTACAGATACAGCTATCAAAAAATCCTACATATTGTAGTGATGGCTATTCAATATTCCAAGTGTCTACGTTTATCCTCTTTCTTGAGTTTGCAGTCCAAAATAATATTTTTAATAGCCATATAGCTACTCTGCATAAAATATCAGTTTCTCTCATGGTTCAGAAGGTGGCCAAGTATTTCAGACTCTGAAATATAGCTAAAAGAAGAATGAATGGATAAGAAAAATTGGACTGGAGGCCCAAATATTTCAGTATAATTGAAATATCAGTTCCCCTATGTTGAGGGGTCCAAATATTTCAATTTCCCAATGATGTTGAGGTGTCCAAATATTTCAGTACAATTCTCTGAAATATCAGTTCCCCCATGTTTAAGGTCCAAGTATAATTCTTGGAAATATAAGTTCCCCCATGTTAAGGGGTCCAAATATTTCAGTATAATCCTCTGAAATATCAGTTTCTGACTTCCTCCATGATTCTGAAGGGATCCAAATGTGGGTTCAAACATTTCAACAAATTTGTGATAATATATCTGGGGGTCCAAATATTTTGAAATAGTCAGACTGGGGAGGGAGGGGGAGGGAGGAGGAGGGAACAAAAGTAAGGAGGTACAGTTTTCGCATGACAGGTCACCTACACAGAATTACTATACTAGTTGACATTCAATCCCTGAGAAGTGTCAATGACCAACCAATGATACCCCAGGTCTTCATATAGTCTGGGAACTCCCCCTTCTCCATTATACACATACTCACCAATAACTGTAAAAGTTCCCATACTACTCACTACACTACTATCGTTACTTGTAATGCTACACTGATATGATGACTGGTTATAAGTCTCATCCACTGGACCAACTCTTAAAACACTATTAGGAGCATTAATCCCTCCAGTAGTAGTATCAGGTACCCATACTAGACCATCATTATTGTTTGTGATGATTTCATTTCCACTGATAGTCGTGTTACTGGTAACGCTGCCATCATTACTTCTCCTAATAATTCTCCAGTTTGGGAATGTTGTCTGAGGTGTTGCTCCACTAAACCCACAAGAGATATCAACAGTATTTCCACTACACGCTGTTATGTCCCTAGGACCATTAGTGATCATCAGAGCTATGTAGAAGTTTATACACAAATTTATGTAATGTGCTACATTTGTATGCACGTAGCTACACTGTATATTCTGATAACACATCGCTAAAGCCAGCAAAAACTACAATGCTGAATATGTACAGTGTAAATAATTAGGCTGCACCAATTAGATGCCTTGGGCAAAAAACACATGATACAGCATAGGCAGCTCCAAGATTTTTGGTGACTGGTTTCTGATCAAGAGCATAGGTGAAGATCAAAAAGAAAAAAGAAAAAGGTAACTGCCTACTGAGAATAATTGCCCTCCACTAACTATCATCGATAAAGTAGATAAAAGTCCTTATTTATAGCTACATAGCTTGCTAGACTGCTGCTCTAAATACTGTGACTACTCTATTAGAGTATCTCTGAACGTGACTGGTTTCCAGAAACCTCAGAAACCCCCCTGGAGCCACCCCTGATACAAAAAATCAATGCACATTTTAGTAAGCAGCAAAATGATACTGCAATTGGTAAATGTAATAATACAGTATACCATTATTTTTGCATTTCCATTGAGAATACAAATATCCTCGTTATATTTATCAGTTCTGTGTGTTTGTTCACATTGAAAGAAAATGTAACCCTAAGCTTATTTTCACCATTTTATAGCTTGAATAGCCTATATTGGAGATGTAACCCAAAACTATACTTTGATGAATTCTGAATCAACAGTTCATGGTAAATAGAATGAGATCCAAAAGACTGCAGTTGCATTTGTGACTTATAATTATACAGTCAGTTGCTGCAAAAAATCAATTTTTTGCTGTTTTTGTTCTCTATCACTATTAATAACTTCAAGAGTGTTCAATGGACAAAGCTAGCAGGCCATGAACCTTTTTCTCCAGAAAACTAAGAAGTCATAAAAATACAAAAAAATTACATGCAAACGACCATATACACGGTATGTAATTGTTGGGTATTTTACGTTGGTAAATACAGTAAAGCATAGTGGTAGTGTATTAAAGTAGTGAATGGTTACTAGTAGTCATGTGTCGACTGTATGTACTGTAGTAGTGCAGCACAAAGATTCTGGCTCCCTTTTCAGCTTTCTTCTTTTATCCCACCAAGGGAAAACCTGACTATCATATAATGTGGTTTGGTTGACAAGGAAGTTGGTGAATTGGCAAATTTAGGTTATATTGCCCAAAATCAGACCCCAGCCAATGCAGTTTGACCATGGTCTCATGCGACCAAGATGTATGATTTAGCTTAAGAATAGAAAGTGACCTGTCTGTACGTACATAAACAAAAAAAGGACTGCATAGTCTACACTGTAACACTGTTACAGCTACTGTACGTACTGTATGTATGTAAGTACGTAGATATATTGTGGCATCTGGTCTTATTATTTGCATAATAAAATTGTCAAGATGTCTGATCATAATGTAACTTCGCTATGCAGTTAAATGCTCACTGAGATGAAAAATCATTTATGTTACTACATATACATAAATAAGTATTGACTTACTTTGACTGGTGACAACAGGCACTTGCAGACTCAGCAATGAAATGATATTAGTTAAGAGTATAAGGAACATCTCAACCTTAGAAAAACAAAACAAATTATAATTATGTCATATGCCTATAAACTAGTGAACGCATGTACGTATATGTAACAGGACAGTCTAAACTCAACAAGTAAAGAAAAACTTTGGAATTTTCAACTAGAGTAGGGACCATAGCACATCAATAAAAAGTACTGAAACAAGCTGGAGTAGTGCACTATAGTAAAACAATAAAAAGTGTTATGTTCCTACTGTGCTCAAGATACCATAATGGAAATGCACAGTAGGGATATATACTGTATAACACTACTTATTGTTTTACTGTGATTTAATATCGTTTTTGTCAATATGCTATGGTCCCTATTCTAGTTGAAAATTTCAGTGTACTTGCTTGTTAACTTATAAAATTGTTATGACTGGTGAACCCGCTCATACTGTATCACATCAAAAGAAAGAAATGGCACTGCATGCCCCAGCTATCAATTATCATCTGAAAAGTGAAGTATCCATTATGCTTCATTATCAGCTATGTTCAACTTGGTACACAGCATTACGAACAAGAACTGTTTGAACAGTATCTCTGCAATCAAAGTAGACACTGTAAAATACGGACGATTGAAGTTCCATTATGAAGTGAAGCCATCACATGCTACTGCAACATTGGCACCTTTTGCTGTCAGCAAAGATGAATGGGACACAAAGGAGGACACTGGTAAGTCCATGAAGAATGCACTGTTACTGTAACAGTATGTACTGCAGTATGCCAAAAGGCCGAAGCAACATCAAACAGTGAAAAACTAAGCCCATAGCCTTAGCAATTATCAAGTTACACTTGTCTGAAGACATCAGTCAGTCAGTCAGTCAGTCAGTCAGTCAGTCAGTCAGTCAGTCAGTCAGTCAGTCAGTCAGTCAGTCAGTCAGTCGGTTGGTTGGTTGGTGGTTACTTAGTCAGTCAGTCAGCCACTATAAAATTCGGTTTAATATATATTTTTAAATTTCATAACAACTTGTTGAAAGTGTATTTTCTGTCAGTTGAATGAAGAGAATTAGAGAAAATAACCTCTTTCTGGAATACGTAGTTCATATGTCCAGCATGTGGGTACAGTAGTTGGGTATATACGTAAGTCAGAATGTGTGAACACGTGCTCACTTCTACATTTGCTGTTTCCAAGTGTAGGTTACATCCCCCTCACCCACCTTGATGTTTTCCTTGACTAGTGTTCAGCTGATGGGATGGGCAGTAAAGTGGACTACCAACACTGAAGGCATAATTTCATGCTACCTGTAATAATGTTATTGAGGGTGGTATTCTTATTAGTACCTCACAGTGGCTAACACTGAAGGTCTGACAGCAACATGTGCTGCAGCCTCTAACCTAACAGGAACTGGAGACTTTTAAAATGATAGTTAACAATGCGGTGAAACAGAAGAGGGCCAAAGAAAGGAAAAACTCCCTCCTACCCCAGGATTTGAACTAGTGCTGAAACGATTATTCGGCTATTTGACTATTCGGTCGGCATGACACTATTCGAATCATCAATACACTATTCGAATAATCATTAGCACTTTGTACACTTTATTCAGATGGAAAAACCAGCCTTGAAATTTAAGATTGTGTATCTATGATGTAAAAATTCTAGTTTAGAAAATATAGAAATAGCTATTAGGCTTTACTTTGCTCCCTAACAAAAGGTTTCAGAACTTATTCAATAGAAGTATAAGCATTAAAGAAAAATCGAATATTTGGTCATTTTGTTAGCAGCTATTCGAATAATAAAAATTGCTATTGGTTTCAGCACTAATTTGAACTGCAGGCCACCCAATGTCTAGTCAAGCGCCACACTCAGTCTCCTCCAGGATGGATGGATTTTCTTCCTTTAAACCTAAGCATTTATTCTTATTAGTACTTAATATTGGTTTTTCCAGGCAGGCCAAAAAAAGAAGAATTTTGCAGGACTGTCTGGTTTTTCCCTTGGTCCACTTGGGCACAGTGGTTCCAAAATTAATTGTACTGTGCAAACCCCCACCCTCATAGGTCACACTGTTTTTGTTATGTAGTCGATAGTATACAGTAGTAGCAATAGTTGTATGATGTGTTTTGTGTGTATGTATTATACTGTACGTATATCTTAGATACTACAACTTCAGAATCTTCGGCTTTACAATGTAACATCTGACTGTTCTACTATACGGTTTATAACCTCCTGCTAAGACAAATATGATTGGATCTGCAAAAGGGGCTAATATCCATTCCATGGCCAATTGCATGTAGCTGGCCACCCATAACTTGACTTATGAATATGGAATCAGCTTGAAATGTGGTCACATTATACCCCTAGCCACACCAGTATTGCTTAGTGTAATATGAAGGCGATAGTTAGGTTAAAAACATGAGAAGTTTGAAATTTGAAAATGCTATAAGATCCATTTTTGCAGATCCGGTCACAAATAGTCCTGATCATTACAACTGCCTACAACCTACATACATGTGTATATCTATTAATAATTTATTACTTGTAAATTGTCCAGATATATGAGGAATTTGTTACATACTTACACAATAAAGTACTGTTTAGTCAAGCACATCACAATAAATGAATGATTATAATGACAGTATGCACCAACTTTAATCATAATAGTGATAATATCTACAAGGATGAGTAGTTAATGATACTCACTGGTGCAAATTATAAGTGAATGTGGTTAAGTGTATCAAATATTTGTAAGTGTTAATAGCAAACTCAATAAGTAAGTGTCTTTACTCTATAAGAGAGAAGTTAATATGATTTAGTCTACAGTACTATGTATGTAGTTCACTTGACAGCTTTCTACATACTGTAGAAATTTTATGATAAGAATATTCCATGTGTAATTAGATTGGTGGGTATCAACTCATTATTGAGTATTACGGTGCTTTGGTGAAGTGTCATTTTTGTATAAAGGGGTTGTTCACTGAGATTGAATAACATTTTGGAGTCACGAAAAATATTGGTGGTTTTATTTTTGGCAAATATCTATGATAGGAATTTGCAACAAATCAATTTTGTCAGCTACAGAATACTGTAGTTAACAAATGCAACTAGTCACATCACGCATGGTACATAACAAGAGACGGATTGATAAATGGATTGGCTATTGGTAATACATGTTTATGAACACCTTTAAGTTTGAACAATTATATCCTAGCCATACGTGTTTGCGTATGATATAAGCCAATAGCTATAACTACTCTTACACTATAAAACTAACTATAAAGCATAGATGCATGCTAGCTACCATAGCTGATTCATATTTTTATGCTGGTTATCAGCATATTAGCTACTACTGTAGATGTGCTTAATGCCAGGTTATCAGGTTATTAATAGAAAAACTGTGACACGTATTACTGTTACAGTAGCTAACTAGCTACCTGTAACAGCAGGGGTGACAGTCACGGGTTTGAACGCATAGCTATACTGTATGTCCAAGGCGCAACTTGCTCCATGACATGCAAAAACAAGGACGTGTATAGCCTACCAGTCGCATGATGAGCAAGCTGTGGACGTACAGGCGTTAAAACCATCGTCTCCTGTAATTAAAGCATTCAGGGTACAATAGAAACTGTACAGTTTATTGTACATACAGTATTTCTTGCTCACGTACCACTCGTACTGATGCTACACCAACAGCTTAGGACATTTCTCTCTCTGCACTGAACTCTCCTGTGAGCGCCGGGGCGTTGTCTTATGGGCGTGGCGTTTCGTAGCAACCTATGTATCACGTGGCCCATTCACACCTTGACGATGAAACCCATGCCACACCCATGTAAATGCACGTAAACAAACGCTCAATTATATGCTACCGGTTAAGTACACAGTGGTTAAGACCTCCCTGCATGCGTATATTTATAGAGATATCCTAGTCTACCACACGGGAAATTGGAAACAGTGGAAATGGAAACTGGAAACGGAAAGTGGAAATGGAAAACAGAAATGGTCGAATCGTCATATAAATGTACCTTAGATAGGGTCCGCAATCCGAAAAATCAACTTCTACAAATCAATCCCCCTACCATTGTGGGATGTTCATTGTAGTATCCCATTACTTGATCCACCATGAAACCGGAGGCACGATTGTTGTCTTCACAGAAATATTGTTTTCAGTATCTCGCAAGATGCAAAATTTATTTTTAAAATTTCGTGCTCCACACAAAGGACCGGATGAAACTTGCTACTTAGCCAAATCGTATCCAGAGTTGTTGTAGTTGAAAAGTACGCACAGAAATAAGTAAATGATTTGCCGGGTGCCCGGCACAGGGTTGCTTTCTTTGAAAAAACAGACAAAGAGATACGAAGTTTCGAATTCAAATTGCCCTATCACCCAGGGCAAGAGAAGCCAACTCTTCCTCATAGTATTTCGATACGGTTGGGTGCATAGTCTGTCTATGCTGTTAGTTTGGAAAAGATCTGAGACTTCTCACCATCTGGGTGACGAGCGTCAAAATTTTCTGCAGCATCAAAGAATTGTGTCGCGCTTTCTAGCCATTTCCAGCGCTTCTGCAGCCACATCAATCATCATTTATAAACTAAAACTATGGCAAAAGATGTCCCTGAACGTTTGGTAGCAGCGGTTGTCAATTATTATTTCATCCACGGCTTCCACGCCTCGTTCTAAGCTATGCATCAAGGGAGGCAGCAAAATCGTCCAAATTTGACTTCACCTCTAAAGCTCCACAGCAGCTTCAAATCTTCACTAGATCACCCTACATCACCATTATGCTGCAAAACATCCAAAAACAAACCGAAAAAAGCACAGAATCTTTCATTTTTGATTCGAGCTGGGTGGAGCTCCTGGTGAGCTGCTGGTATACTGCATCATGTGAAATTACAGAAACACCAACTACTACTACTACCAAACGTTTTGATCCATCATTTATCATCATTCTAAACAAAATGAAGTGACCAGTGTGGCATCAGAAGTACTGGAAAGCACTTTGGTACCATTGAGAGAATCCCTTGAAATAACGCACGAAAATTTTGACGTTCTTCACCCAGATGGTGAGAAGTCTCAGATCCTTTCCAGACTAACAGCATAGACAGACTATGCATCCAACCTTATCACATCACTATGAGGAAGAGTTGGCTTTTCTTGTCTTGGCTGGTAGGGCAGTTTGAATTCGAAAATTTGTGTTTCGTTTTCTGCTTTTTGGGAGAAAGCAACCCTGTGCAGGGAACCCAGTGAATCATTTGCTTATTACTGTGCGTACTTTTTAACTACATTAACTCTAGATAATATCTAGCTAAGCAGCAAGTTCTATCCTGTTCTTTGTGTGGAGCACGAAATTTAATAAATAATTTTTGCATCTCACGAAATACTAAAATCGATATTTCTGTGAAGACAACAATCGTGCCTTCGGTTTCATGGTGGATCTAGCAATGGGATACCACAATGAACATCCCACAATGGTAGGGGGTTCGATTTGTAAAAGTTGATTTTTCGGATTGCGGACCCTACCTTAGAGTAAAACCCTTAGTGGCCACCACCTTCTTATGAAGACCACATCTGTACAAAGACCACATTGTAATTAACTCTCAAAGATGGCTAAGGACCACTTTGTGGTCACCTTTGATAAAAACCACCTCTTTACATGGTAATATTTTGGTAGGCTTCAAACATGTATTTCTTGACTCATATCAATGTCATCTCTTTGCCCATACTTCACTCAAGTCATATACCATCATTGCTTAGTTTGTACCAGCATAGATAATACTATGGGACCAGAATGCATCATACAGAAATATTCCATGGAAGTAAAATGTAGCTAGTACACTACAACCTACTGTATCAACGAAGAGCCTAGTCTTTTTAGCTGTTTTGATAATGTGGTCTGACATAAGATGTTTGGAACCTAGCCATTATTGCATGTGAAGAGGTGGTCTTTGTAAAGAGGTGATCTTATAAAAGGTGCCTTAGCCATCTTTGAGATCCAATTATAATGTGGTCTTTGTATAGAGGTTGTCTTTATAAGAAGGTGGTCTTTAAGAGGTGGCCACTAAACAAGGGTTTTACTCTAGGGTACATTTATATGACAATTTTACCATTTCCATTTTCCGTTTCCAGTTTCCATTTCAACTGTTACCAATTGCCCCTACCACACCGTGTTGGGGATTCAAGAAACTATACTGCTGGAGAATAACCACGTATAGTAGCTACAGTAAGTAAAGTTAACTTATATGTAGCCAACTGCGTATCATGAACCACAGTAGTGGTTCACATAATAGAGATCGTCTATTTTTTTTCTTCCAAAATCCTAATAGAACACTCAACTGACACCACCTTAAATAAGCCTCAGAAGTTAATTTGGAAGAAGTTTAGGTCCTAGCAAAGATGAAGTAAAAAGTACTTGATAAAAGTACTTTTCGAAGAACTGAAATCTGTCAGTTTTGAGCCTTTTTATTATTAGCAAGAGTAAATAACTCTTCCATTATTTACTCTTGATACTAGTTTGAAGCCCAAAACATTAAAACAAAATAAGCGACACATTTTGCTTTACAACAAGGCTGATTGGGAGTCTATTAAATTTGTTTTGAAGATGTTTTATGAAGAGCTCTCTAGTATTGATCTGATACAAGTTGATACTAACTCCTTGTGGTTATTAAGATTCCATAACAAACTCACTGAGCTCATAGATCTCTATATCCCTAAGAAAATCTCACGGAAGCGTTGTACATCACCATGGATTACCCCTGAATAAAGAAGGCTAATGAGAAAGCGTAATAGATTGTTCAAAAAAATATAAAACCTTCCACTCTCCAATGTACCTAGATTATTATAAGTCACTTAAGCATCAAATACAAAGAGAAGTAAGGCGACTTCACACGAACTATATCAGTTCTATAATTACACCTTTGGGTACACACAACAAAAAGTTTTGGTCATATATTAAAAACCTTAGAAAGGACACATGCAACATACCATCACTGTTTGTCAATGGTAATGAAGTATTAGAGAACCAGGCAAAAACAGAGGTGCTTAACGATCATTTCCAACCGGTTTTTATTAAAGAAGATACCTCCCGGTTGCCTAGCAAAGGACCAAGTCCCTACCAACCATTGGATGATTTTGTAGTCACCACAGCTGGCATTGACAATTTACTAGTTGGCCTAGATGTTCACAAAGCCTCTGGTCCTGATCACATCAGTGCAAGGGTCCTCAAATAGGCACACAGCGAACTTGCCCCTATATTCCAAATCATTTTTCAGCACTCTCTGGATTCAGGCCTGGTCCCGCAAGATTGGAAAATTACTAATATTGTCCCAGTACACAAGAAGGGGGATAAGAGCTCTGCCCCCAATTACAGACCAGTGTCATTAACTTCAATCAGTAGCAAAATCATTGAACATACTTTAGCGTCACAAATAATGCACCATCTACAGTCTAACAATATTCTCTCTGACTCACAATATGTTTCAGAAGAAATAGATCTTGTGAATCACAATTAATTGCATTTGTACATGATCTGATGTTGAACCACAACAATGGTATTCAGTCCGACATTATTTATACAGACTTTGCCAAAGCCTTCGACAAGGTTCCTCATCAGCGTTTACTTTATAAGTTGAAATGGTATGGCATAGACAACAGTGGATTAAATCTTTTCTAACAAATTGTCATCAACAAGTAATCATAGATGGTTCAACTTCTTCTCTAATTCCAGTTACTTCCAGAGTTCCACAAGGCACAGTCCTAGGTCCCATACTGTTTTCAATATACATAAATGATCTACCAGAAGTCATCAAACACTCCACAATAAGATTATTTGCTGATGACTGCATATTATACAGATAAATTAAATGTACAGAAGATGCTACTTTACTCCAAAGCGATATTAACTCCTTTATGAAATGGGCTTTGATATGGCAAATGAAAGTCAATGTAGATAAATGTCACAGCATGAGTGTAACACTAAGTAAGCTTTACACTATTTCAAGAACCTAGTACATGGATAACTCTCCCTTGTCCCAAGTTGATATTTGCAAGTACTTAGGTGTCATCATCCAATCAGACCTAAAATGGAACATGCATGTCAACTACATAACAGCTAAAGCCAACAAAGCCTTGGGATTTCTCAAACGTAATATCTCATGTGCCTCAATCCATGCTAAGAAATTAGCATACACAGTATTTATTCGTTCCCAACTCGAATATGCTGCAACAATGTGGGAACCCTGACAGTCTACCTTAATATCCCAGTTAGAGCAGATACAACAAAGAGCAGCCCGGTTTGTGACAAATACATACACACGTGACCCTACTGTTAGCGTAACTAACCTTATGCATCAGCTGGACTGGCAATCACTTGAAAGCAGATGATTAAAATTAAGATTATCCATGATGTACAAAATTATTCACAATGAGATTGATATCCCATTTGATTTGTATACTAACTTTGCAACATATTCCAGTACAAGAAATTATCATCCTTTTAACCTCCTAGCTATCATTGCAAGCATCAAAGACCTCATATCAGTCCTCATTTTTTCCAGCAACAATTTCACTTTGGAATGATTTACCTAACTTAGCTAAAGACTCTAATTCACTTGAAGCATTTAAATCTATAATTAAATTATAATTTACTTATTGGAATTATTTTTTTTGTGATTCGTCTGTACATTTTTCTTCTTTTCTGAAGTTGTACAGTATAGGTAAATAATAATAAAAAATATTCATTATGTAAAATATGGTCGTATATGTCTACTTGAAAAAAATTCTTTGATCATAAAAACCACGCCCTACCTTTAATTAACCACCCCCTTTCGTGAGGAAGGCTTACCAACAACTCAACAAACACTCTCACTATTGAAATTTTACAGAAACGTATTGTGAATGGCGTATTTCACTATCCCATCTTTTTCAAAGGGGTTAGCAATGATCCGGCGAACGCGTTTGTATTGGAGTCAGTGGGTTCACGTGAGCTGATTCCAATCCCGGGTACTTGTCTGTATATCTATGATTTAGTCATAGATATAATGGGTGCGTAGTACCGTGTTTTCAGGTTTCTGGCTAAAATCAAAGCATTAACGTGATCAAACGCGTAATCCGTGCTTCGAACTAGCAAGGCTTACATAACTTGCAGCATACTAGCAATACTTGAACATATACAATGATCGGCAAAAGGTGCGAATATTCACTTTAAATGCCTTGCAAGTGTGAGATATTTGAATTACAGATCACGTGTTTGATCACGTTTATGCTTTGATTTTCGCAAGAACCCTGAAAAACACGGTATATAATAATCTATGATTTTAGTGTGCAGAACGTGCGCGGGCGCACGCTATTAATAGTATTCGAAAATACCCAAAAGTTTCCTGGTCCCAAGAGTCCAGTATCGTCACGTGATAGTTCTAGAAAGTTCTATAATTACATCAGTCACTACAGATTGATTGATCCTCCGGTGTTCTCGGATTGAGCATTCTTCGTGAAAATATCGAGCTCAAAAACTGCTGTATAATGGGCAATTTTTTCGACAATAATCAGCAGATCAGCCAGGCTGTTCTTAGATACAGGGAAAGTTTTCGCGATGACGATGGGGTTCTAGGGAATGGTTGGTCTGTCTGGATACCAGCCATAATGTCACAAGAGAATAGACGTTTTTCGGAACGGAGAAACAACATGCCAGGCTACATATTGCCACAAGCTACTCTACGCGCTCTCATAAATCGGACTGCAGGAAATAGAGGTGATGATGCCATTTGTGGGATTTATGAATTGGGGCTTACAAGTACCGCGCAAAGCAAAGACATTTGTGTAGTATACATTGGATATACAGAAAATATCGCAGATAGAATTTCCTGCTATTGCAGAACTAGTTCTCACAAGGCAACGGAAATTAATGCAGCTTTGAGGAGGAATTACAACGTATTTGTTCGTTTTAACATTTCTGATACAGGAGAAAATGCAAAACGGGCAGAAACCAACATCTTGATGAAAGTCACTTATGCCTGGAATTCCCAGTACCCTAATCCAGCACCTCGAAACCTTCCTCTGGAATAATTGAATTACAGCACTAGTGGACGTAACTTTTATTAATGTGAAAGTTTTTATAGCTATGCATTGTGTTTGTATGGATCTTATAGTTGTACGGAAAATTTGGTACAGATTTGGTTTGTATGGTTTAATAGAAATCGGTCCATTTCTGGTAAAATGTGTGCTGTGCTGAAATACAGATTAGGCCACTTTTAGTTGAATAGTTGTTTCACGGACGAAAGCTTAGGGTTAGTAAGTCGGCACTTTAAATTTAAATCAAAACAAAAGGAGTGCAGAAATAACAAAATTCAAGTAAGGGGCATGGTCTCAATGAAATGGTATAAGTTGTTTGCAGTTATGAGAGTTTTGAGGAAATAATATTTGTAGGTGAACAGTTAACGGTTAAATGTGCTCAAAAGAATACAAGGCTTGTGCTAAGAGTTTATAATGATTTTAGCTTTATGAAATTTATTTTAATTTTTCCGAAAGGTAAATTGATCCAACTAGCTACATGGCGTCAGTGTTTGTAAAAAGAGTCATATTTGCTTACTAGATTGAGTAACATTACTATCAAAGCCGCACTATGTGAATCACACAATACATATATGTTTACATGATAAAATAACACCCAGTAGCTAGTACATTAATTTCTCCATAAAAAAGTTGTGAGACTTTGCATTTCTTATCACTGTGTTGCAATTAAATCAAGTAGCTGGATTGGTAGTTTACTTTGATAGCAAATTGATGAGCTATGAATAAAATAAACAGCATAAAATTATTAAATTCATATGTAATTTACAGAACTGAACAGGCTAGTGTAAACATAAAAGTGTGGTATGTGTGCAAATAATATTAACAGTTTATTTATTTATTTATTTTATTTATTTATTATTACTGCATTGGCAGGTAGCTCTGCTGATGGGCCCAGGAAAAAAAGAATTTACAAGATTTACAATATTAGCTAGCTACAATGATAGTAAGTAGGTTATCAGTAAATAAATTCAAATCATCATGATCAATTATTGTAGTGGGTAGGTTATTCCATTCATTAATTGTTTTTGAGAAGAAGCTCTGTTGATAGGGGGTGGGGTAAAAGCGGGACGGGGACGAAAGGGGGTAAAAGCGGGACGGGGACGGGGACCAAAGTGACTTTAGAGTTAGATCACTGTACGGGGTTACCTAAATCTAGTTCTGCCTCCATAGCTATAAATAGCTAGTTCATTATGGATGCTGTATTCCCTCTCTTATATACTGAGAGTATAGTTGTGCTAGCACTATGCCTGATTGCACTTCAGTCACTGAACTAGCTATTCCCCTCCCACAATTATAGTGATTTCTACTGTATAATATTTGCATACAATCAATAATAAATAGGATGGCCAGAGCCTCAATATCTGCTTCTCAGCAAATATTCTTCTGTTGCTATTTTAATGAGTGGACAGCTAACCTGTTTCAAGTTGAAGCTAATAAACCTGTTTTGTAAGTTTAGTTTTTGTAAATACTCTTTGCCGTGCCTGTGTACTGTCCTCATTTTCGGTCAGTTGTGCGGTCGCATGTTGTCCGAGGATTGACTTGCATTTACTTTGTAGTTGTTTCATCATAATAAAAATATTCTATAATACTATTCATTGAAGTCTTGATACGATAGAACTTTTTTTATAGTCAAACAAATTACCAGACCACATTGTAGATTCCCCATCTCTTGATCAGTTTTACTTGTACTTATTAAATACTGTATTATGATTTTATGTAGCTAATGTATTTTTAATCTATATATATGTATTGTATCCTTCAAAGTGAAGTTGTATTGCAGTAATAGTAAATAATAATGACCCTCATATAGCTAGAGGGGAGCCTATGTGATTTTGATCCTGATTATAACCTTTTCTCCATACATTAATGATACTGCCTAGAAATTAATACCAGTTTTCCACCATGTATACAGGTTATACATACCGCAAAATACAGCTATACATGGATAAAACAACAATAATAAACAGATTACTTGCTAAACAGAAAATAATATGCATATGATCCTGTGCAGTTTTCTAAGTTTAAAACCATTTCATGGTTATATTTAATGAAACGCTGTTGGTTGGTTGATTTCATGCCATCATAAAAGTATGGTCGTCCATGCCACAACACAATTGAAACAAAGTGGCCTCCAGTGTTGATCGTGCAACCACCAAGTTGGTAACAATAATTGTAAACAGTGATGGACAGTGGCATCCAGTTGATCTGATGAAGGCTGAGAGATTCAATGCTAATAGGAAGCAGCCATGGATGCTTGTTCATGAAACCAGATGAAAGGACTCTTGGTTTTCCATTGCAGGAATAGAATTTCTCTCTACTGTTTTGTGTTTTGATAGTTTCTGTGGTATTAATCCTGTCACTGAGAATATAAGGAGCTTTCCGAGGTGGTTTCTTAGGGAACTCGGATCCACAGTATCCCATGTCATCTCCTGGAACTGGAAAGATTCTCTGAACATTGGATGGACACAGAGTCGGAGGCAATGAGAATGTTGTTTGGTAGCCTGTTTTCACTGGGTTGTTGGCTGGACAGTATTGAGATTTGCATTGCTGCGACACCTGCAGTATGTGGTACCATGTGAACACAGACTGTTGGGTACACTTGAAAATTTCGAAGAAAATTTTGGGGCTCTCCCTTACGATCTTTCAGTTGCAGCTGGAAACATAGTTGGTATGTGTTGTAAATACCATCATGTGAAATCCGGAACTGGCGATTCTCATCTTTCTGGAAGTTTTTGATTTGATTCTGGTCTCTAGGTGTGTTGATGACATGTCTAGGCCCACCTTCATCTTCATTGACTAACTGTTGATAAACTTTCTGTGCTGACATCATTGGTCCTTTATTAGTAACCTGCAAAATTTTGAACATAATAGGCAGGTCCCTAACTATTTCATGCTTAACTATTACACTATACCTTTTCCTTAATGTGAGGTGCTGACCATACAAATGGTTTGGTACTTTTCTTGCTGTTCCGGTGTGCACATGGTACAAATGCATTGTGATCTCCCAGATAGTGAATTAAATAGCTTGAGCCAATACCCCAATATTCCAACCGCTTGAAGGAGTTATCACCAGTTTGCTTTTCTATCCCTGCTACATCAATAGCTCCAGTCTTCTTCTTCACAGAATAATTCCCACGGTCAAAAGTCCTAGTGCCTTTATGGACCCATCTATATTGGTCACATCTGTGTAGATAAAGAGGTAATTTTAGCACAGTATAATATACACAAACAACATAGGTATAGGCAAGAGTTAATAATAACTCTTGATATAATTCTATATGTTCATGATTGCATAGCTCACTATACCTTAGCTTCTTTTTGTTGCTCTCCCATTGAGATTCATCTGGGCCTAAATCAGACAATATCAGTGTTCCTCCTCGGGGTTGCACGGGTGGCTTGACAGAGGTGTTCAAAAAATCTTTGTAGTTGGTTCCAGCTCCTTCTAAATAGGATACAATCTCCTCCATTTCGAGGGCACCATTGGCATCATTTGAAATCACTGTGCAGTCATCTGTGTCGTGATTCGAGCCATCTTCTGAGTCATCCATAAAGAGATTAGTCTCAGCAGATACTAAGTAGCTCAAACTGATTTAAGTCACCGTTACAATAAGTCTGTCTTGTAAGTTTGAGTATAATGTAGCTAAATCTCTCAAGCTTTATTATAAATAGCACCTCTGAAGTAAAGAATGCTGCTCTCAGCTATGGCTTATTGCAGAAATCTCTCAGTGACACGTGAGCACAGCTACGTCAACATGGCTTCGTCCCCGTCCCCGTCCCGCTTTTACCCCCTTTCGTCCCCGTCCCGCTTTTACCCCACCCCGTTGATAGGTTACAGTAGATGAATTTGGAATAATGAAGTGTTGAGGGTGATACTGTCTGGTGTGTCTTGTTGGGTGGAGATAGCTAGTGATGTGGGATTTCGAGACCATAGCCATTGTGTAAAAATTTAAATAGTGTTTGTAATCTTGTTATCATACACTTTTTTTTAAGAGTGTCCCATCCTAAATGTTCCAACATAGTTAGTGTTAGTTAGATCTTTAAATGATTATTTGTAATGTTGTAGCTACAAGTAATAGTTGTAACACACCCATGAGGTTTGTATCTGATTAGTAAACACAAGTCCCAGACCCTAGGGTGAAGTTATTTACAAATCAGATACAAACCGAATGGGTGTGTCAAATCGATTTGTGGTATGCAAGGGCGTGTGCAGATCAAAGGCGCCCATTCAGTTTGTAACAGGGAAAGAACAAGAACGCAATTAGCTACTATTGGTTAGTGCTGATTGCTGTGTACAAGAAACGATTTTACTGTATTGGCGGTTTAATAGTTTATTCATTGGTAGTGCGTTTGTTATGCACTAGCGCGAGGTGCCGTCATCGATGCCAACCTCTCCAGTCATTATACCGCTTAGTTATAGCATCATTTATACGGGGTAGATAAGTGTCTGATATTCATTGTCGAGTGGTGCATCGCTATAATGGCCTTGGTTAGCTTAATTTATTGGGGAACGAGCTGTGGTATAGATACCAACTCAGCCATCAGGGGGTATTGGTAAAACCAGGAGGGGAGTAGGATCGGGAGTGGAAGATTTGCTTGGTAAAACCGGGAGCCGGAAGATCACGTGCACAGCACTACAAGCAGGTGTTACTTCTAGCTGATCTTTCTACAGGGTGATTTGTTTGTCTCTACAGGGCAATTTGTTTGCAGCTGAACTCTCTACATGGTAGTTTCTTTGTAGCTGAACTCTCTACAA